>NW_007137330.1:1379-3137 GCF_000164805.1 Carlito syrichta | reverse complement strand
ACCTCTGGAACTCCGGGTCCACCCTGGCTGAGGCACACAGCGTGAGACCCCAAGCCAGAGGACCCAGACAAGCGGAGAAAAACAGACCTGCTTAAACTGCCTTGCCATTCTCCAGGCAGAGACTTCCATTGCCCCGCCCACCTAGCAACAAACTTTACCTCAGCTCCTAAGGCAACAGTGTGAAACAGGAGACAAAGCCCCACCCCTATGCTGCAACGAAAAACAAAAGGGAGAGGCTGGAATCGGAGATCACAGAAGTGACTCTAGTTTGATCGCTTATTTTGACCTATGATTTTATCATTGAAACTGTTGGTCTAGATTACGTTTGGTGTTTACCTTCTGACTTATACTGTTTCTTGATTTTTTTGGCCTGTCTCTGTTTAGCTATCAGTATTCTTTAAGGAATCTTTCTTACCTGTCTTTTTTCACTTCTTCCCAGCCCTGTGTCTCTCTCTCACCTGATAGTTGGTATGTATATCTGTTTTCCCTCTTGCACTTCTCCCTTTCACTTATTTTGACTTATGATTTTATCATTGTAACTGTTAGTTTAGATCACGTCTGTTGTTGACCTTCTGACCTACACTGTCTCTCGATTTTATTGACCTGTGTCTGTGTAGCTATCAGTACTCCTTAGGCAATCTTTCTTACGTGTCTTTCTTCACTTCTTCCCGATCCTGTGACTGTTTTTCACCTGATAGCTGGTATGTATATCTGTTATCCCTCTCGCACTTCTCTCTTTCGCTCATTTTGACTTATGATTTTATCATTGTAACTGTTGGTTTAGATCACGTTTGTTGTTTACCTTCTGACTTACACTGTTTCTCGATTTTATTGCCCTGTCTCTGTGTTGCTTCAGTACTCTTTAGTACTATGTAGCTATCAGTACTCTTTCTTATGTGTCTTTCTTCACCTCTTCCCAGCCCTGTGTCTCGTTCTCACCTGATAGATGGTATGTATATCTGTTTTCCCTCTCGCGCTTCTCTCTTTCTAACTCCCTATTGACCCCCCCTTCCTCCATTATTTTCCTCTTCTATATGCCCCCTTTTTTAAATCTAGGGACCAAGACTGCAAACTGCTGAATAGACAGACCGTAAAGCAGAGGGAAAAGTGAACAAAACCAGAAGACCCTCATAAGGAAGAACAGGTCATTGCAGAAGAGAAATAAAAGCAACCCCACCTTCCCTCAAAAACAGAATTGAAGAGGGGGAGGGAAAGGGGTAAAGGGAGAAAAATCTACAGAAATGAAAAAAACCCAAAAGAAGAGTATGGGTCTCTCCCAGACGCCTGGGAGAGCAGACACTGAGAAAATTGACTTTGGAATACAAACAATGAAAAGTCCCCAGAATGAAGGGTCTCAAAATGCAAATGTAGATATCAAAACAATAATGGAGAGATTAAAAAGAATTGAGGAGACACAAGAAGAAACTAGGAAGGAGCTGATATCTGAGATAACAGTAATAAAGAATACTGTGAATGAAATAAATAACAAATTGATAAGCATGGAAAGCAGAATTACCCAAGCAGAAGAAAGAATCTCAGAACTTGAGGACCAAAATATAGAAATAACCCAAACTCTTAAAAACACAGAAAATAAGCTAAAAAAGACAGAACAAAACCTTCAAGAGATGAGTGACTACCTCAAGAGGCCTAACCTAAGAATAGTCGGACTCCCTGAGGCAGAAAGAGAAACAGAGACCACATTGGAACAAACTTTCCACGAGATCATTCAAGAAAATTTCCCTTATCTAATCAGTGGTA
>NW_007137330.1:0-854 GCF_000164805.1 Carlito syrichta | reverse complement strand
CATGAAGGACCAATCAGAATAGCAGCAGATAATCTGCAGAAACCCTGCAGGGTTAGGGAGAGCTTGGAGCCCTATCTTCAAAGTCCTAAAAGGATAAACAATTTCAACCAAGAATAACCTACCCAGCCAAGATAAGCTTCATCAGTGAGGGAGAATTAAAATCTTTCCCAGATATCCAATCCCTAAGAACTTATGCAGCCACAAAACCATCTCTACATGAAAACACTTAAGAAAGTACTAAACACAGAAGAAAAGGAAAAAAGAACAACGTTCTTCACAAGAGTACAGGGAAAAGAATAAAATATACACGAACCAACCCCAAAAGCAAAAGAAAGACAAAAAAAAGAAAAAAAGACAAAGAAAAAAGAAAAAACCAAGTGGAAGAACAATAACTCAATAAGAACTCCATGATAGGGATGAACTCTCACATTTCAATAATTAGTCTGAATGTGAATGCACTAAACGCACCACTGAAAAGACATAGAATGACAAAATGGATAAAATATCACCAGGCAACAATATACTGCCTTCAAGAGACCCATCTCACTAGAAAGGACATACACAGACTCAAAGTAAGAGGATGGGAAACAAATTTTCAGGCGAATGGAACACAAAAGAAAGGAGGAGTCGCGATCCTAATTTCAGACAAAATACCATTTAAGCTATCAAAAATTAAAAAAGATACAGAGGGCCACTACATAATGATAAAAGGTTCACTCCATCAACAAGAAATATCTATCCTAAACATATATGCACCCAACATGGGCGCGCCAACATTCATAAAGCAACTTCTAGGAAAACTAAAGACATTGACTCTAACACCATAATAACTGGGGACTTAATACACCACTCAC
>NW_007137329.1:0-938 GCF_000164805.1 Carlito syrichta | reverse complement strand
AGTGGCCCTCTGTATCTTTTTTAATTTTTGATAGCTTAAATGGTATTTTGTCTGAAATTAGGATTGCGACTCCTCCTTTCTTTTGTGTTCCATTCGCCTGAAAATTTGTTTCCCATCCTCTTACTTTGAGTCTGTGTATGTCCTTTCTAGTGAGATGGGTCTCTTGAAGGCAGTATATTGTTGCCTGGTGATATTTTATCCATTTTGTCATTCTATGTCTTTTCAGTGGTGCGTTTAGTCCATTCACATTCAGACTAATTATTGAAATGTGAGAGTTCATCCCTATCATGGAGTTCTTATTGAGTTATTGTTCTTCCACCTGGTTTTTTCTTTTTTCTTTTTCTTTTTTTTTTTTTTGTCTTTCTTTTGCTTTTGGGGTTGGTTCGTGTATATTTTATTCTTTTCCTTGTACTCTTGTGAAGAACGTAGTTCTTTTTTCCTTTTCTTCTGTGTTTAGTACTTTCTTGAGTGTTTCATGTAGAGATGGTTTTGTGGCTGCATAAGTTCTTAGGGATTGGATATCTGGGAAAGATTTTAATTCTCCCTCACTGATGAAGCTTAGCTTGGCTGGGTAGGTTATTCTTGGTTGAAATTGTTTATCCTTTAGGACTTTGAAGATAGGGCTCCAAGCTCTCCTAGCCTGCAGGGTTTCTGCAGATAAATCTGCTGCTATTCTGATTGGTCTTCCATGGTGGGTGATCTGGCCTTTTTCTCTTGCTGCCTTTAGGATTTTTTCTTTTGTGCCTACTTTATTTAGGCGAATTATTATGTGTCTAGGAGTTGGTCTTCTCATTTGTTGTCTTGCGGGGGTTCTCTGAATCTCTTGTGTTTGAATTTTTGTATCACTGATTAGATAAGGGAAATTTTCTTGAATGATCTCGTGGAAAGTTTGTTCCAGTGTGGTCTCTGTTTCTCTTTCTGCCTCAGGGAGTCCGATT
>NW_007137328.1:0-758 GCF_000164805.1 Carlito syrichta | reverse complement strand
TTCGTGTATATTTTATTCTTTTCCTTGTACTCTTGTGAAGAACGTAGTTCTTTTTTCCTTTTCTTCTGTGTTTAGTACTTTCTTGAGTGTTTCATGTAGAGATGGTTTTGTGGCTGCATAAGTTCTTAGGGATTGGATATCTGGGAAAGATTTTAATTCTCCCTCACTGATGAAGCTTAGCTTGGCTGGGTAGGTTATTCTTGGTTGAAATTGTTTATCCTTTAGGACTTTGAAGATAGGGCTCCAAGCTCTCCTAGCCTGCAGGGTTTCTGCAGATAAATCTGCTGCTATTCTGATTGGTCTTCCATGGTGGGTGATCTGGCCTTTTTCTCTTGCTGCCTTTAGGATTTTTTCTTTTGTGCCTACTTTATTTAGGCGAATTATTATGTGTCTAGGAGTTGGTCTTCTCATTTGTTGTCTTGCGGGGGTTCTCTGAATCTCTTGTGTTTGAATTTTTGTATCACTGATTAGATAAGGGAAATTTTCTTGAATGATCTCGTGGAAAGTTTGTTCCAGTGTGGTCTCTGTTTCTCTTTCTGCCTCAGGGAGTCCGATTATTCTTAGGTTAGGCCTCTTGAGGTAGTCACTCATCTCTTGAAGGTTTTGTTCTGTCTTTTTTAGCTTATTTTCTGTGTTTTTAAGAGTTTGGGTTATTTCTATATTTTGGTCCTCAAGCTCTGAGATTCTTTCTTCTGCTTGGGTAATTCTGCTTTCCATGCTTATCAATTTGTTATTTATTTCATTCACAGTATTCTTTA
>NW_007137327.1:0-886 GCF_000164805.1 Carlito syrichta | reverse complement strand
AATTGTTTATCATTTAGGACTTTGAAGATAGGGCTCCAAGCTCTCCTAGCCTGCAGGAGTTTCTGCAGATAAATCTGCTGCTATTCTGATTGGTCTTCCATGGTGGGTGATCTGGCCTTTTTCTCTTGCTGCCTTTAGGATTTTTTCTTTTGTGCCTACTTTATTTAGGCGAATTATTATGTGTCTAGGAGTTGATCTTCTCATTTGTTGTCTTGCGGGGGTTCTCTGAATCTCTTGTGTTTGAATTTTTGTATCACTGATTAGATAAGGGAAATTTTCTTGAATGATCTCATGGAAAGTTTGTTCCAATGTGGTCTCTGTTTCTCTTTCTGCCTCAGGGAGTCCGATTTTTCTTAGGTTAGGCCTCTTGAGGTAGTCACTCATCTTTTGAAGGTTTTGTTCTGTCTTTTTTAGCTTATTTTCTGTATTTTTAAGAGTTTGGGTTATTTCTATATTTTGGTCCTCAAGCTCTGAGATTCTATCTTCTGCTTGGGTAATTCTGCTTTCCATGCTTATCAATTTGTTATTTATTTCATTCACGGTATTCTTTATTACTGTTATCTCAGATATCAGCTCCTTCCTAGTTTCTTCTTGTGTCTCCTCAATTCTTTTTAATCTCTCCATTATTGTTTTGATATCTACATTTGCATTTTGAGACCCTTCATTCTGGGGACTTTTCATTGTTTGTATTCCAAAGTCAATTTTCTCAGTGTCTGCTGTCCCAGGCGTCTGGGAGAGACCCATACTCTTCTTTTGGTTTTTCTTCATTTCTGTAGATTTTTCTCCCTTTACCCCTTTCCCTCCCCCTCTTCAATTCTGTTTTTGAGGGAAGGTGGAGTTGCTATTATTTCTCTTCTGCAATGACCTGTCTTCCTTATGAGGGTCT
>NW_007137326.1:0-771 GCF_000164805.1 Carlito syrichta | reverse complement strand
CCTTTTTCTCTTGCTGCCTTTAGGATTTTTTCTTTTGTGCCTACTTTATTTAGGCGAATTATTATGTGTCTAGGAGTTGGTCTTCTCATATGTTGTCTTGCGGGGGCTCTCTGAATCTCTTGTGTTTGAATTTTTGTATCACTGATTAGATGAGGGAAATTCTCTTGAATGATCTCATGGAAAGTTTGTTCCAATGTGGTCTCTGTTTCTCTTTCTGCCTCAGGGAGTCCGATTATTCTTGGGTTAGGCCTCTTGAGGTAGTCACTCATCTCTTGAAGGTTTTGTTCTGTCTTTTTTAGCTTATTTTCTGTGTTTTTAAGAGTTTGGGTTATTTCTATATTTTGGTCCTCAAGCTCTGAGATTCTTTCTTCTGCTTGGGTAATTCTGCTTTCCATGCTTATTAATTTGTTATTTATTTCATTCACAGTATTCTTTATTACTGTTATCTCAGATATCAGCTCCTTCCTAGTTTCTTCTTGTGTCTCCTCAATTCTTTTTAGTCTCTCCATTATTGTTTTGATATCTACATTTTCATTTTGAGACCCTTCATTCTGGGGACTTTTCATTGTTTGTATTCCAAAGTCAATTTTCTCAGTGTCTGCTCTCCCAGGCGTCTGGGAGAGACCCATACTCTTCTTTTGGTTTTTCTTCATTTCTGTAGATTTTTCTCCCTTTACCCCTTTCCCTCCCCCTCTTCAATTCTGTTTTTGAGGGAAGGTGGGGTGCTTTTATTTCTCTTCTGCATGACCTGTCTTCCTTATGAGGGTCTTC
>NW_007137325.1:0-1488 GCF_000164805.1 Carlito syrichta | reverse complement strand
TGATTAGATAAGGGAAATTTTCTTGAATGATCTCGTGGAAAGTTTGTTCCAATGTGGTCTCTGTTTCTCTTCTGCCTCAGGGAGTCCGATTATTCTTAGGTTAGGCCTCTTGAGGTAGTCACTCATCTCTTGAAGGTTTTGTTCTGTCTTTTTGAGCTTATTTTCTGTGTTTTTAAGAGTGTGGGTTATTTCTATATTTTGGTCCTCAAGCTCTGAGATTCTTTCTTCTGCTTGGGTAATTCTGCTTTCCATGCTTATCAATTTGTTATTTATTTCATTCACAGTATTCTTTATTACTGTTATCTCAGATATCAGCTCCTTCCTAGTTTTTTCTTGTGTCTCCTCAATTCTTTTTAATCTCTCCATTATTGTTTTGATATCTACATTTTCATTTTGAGACCCTTCATTCTGGGGACTTTTCATTGTTTGTATTCCAAAGTCAGTTTTCTCAGTGTCTGCTCTCCCAGGCGTCTGGGAGAGACCCATACTCTTCTTTTGGTTTTTCTTCATTTCTGTAGATTTTTCTCCCTTTACCCCTTTCCCTCCCCCTCATCAATTCTGTTTTTGAGGGAAGGTGGGGTTGCTTTTATTTCTCTTCTGCAATGACCTGTTCTTCCTTATGAGGGTCTTCTGGTTTTGTTCACTTTTCCCTCTGCTTTACAGTCTGTCTATTCAGCAGTTTGCAGTCTTGGTCCCCGCTCGCGGTGAACGTTTCGGGGCGGTGGAGCTCCATGGTGGCTTGAGTTCGAGGGTGGGGGGCGCAATGGGACGGCCCGGCGGGGCCACACGAGGAGAGGGCTCCGGGCTGGGAAGGGGCGCGAGCGGCGCGGGGCTGCAGGCGCCTTGCCGGCATGGGCTGCAGGCTGCGGCACGTCAGCCCAGAGGCGCCACTGCCGGGGAGCGAGCGGTGGCGGCGCTGCCCGGCACGGCGGAAGAGGAACTCTAAAATTATGTTTAACACTCATTAGAATCCAACAAAGTAGTGTTTAAAGATCATCCTTTGGAAGTAATTTGATGACAATATTAGATTTTTACTCACTGAAAGAACAGTGCCTTGCATAGCATCAAGTTAAAAATAAATCCTTCTAACACGCTTCAAAGTTAATTCATTTTCCATGACTTCATTTTCACACTTCAAACACTCAGTCAAATATGTTTGTATTTCTGGAAAAAACCTACTGCCAAAGAGAGTTTTTAAAACTCTTCTTTTGATATTTTTTTATGCCATACTAGTTAAAATTATAAATGCTAAATTTGAGGAGTAAGTCAATAAATGCCTTAATCTATGTAATTATTCCCAAGGTTTGTTATTTTGGTTGAGTAAGTAATCTATAGATACAGGGTCATTATTTTATTTTTTTAATAAATATATATCTGGAAATGCAATGTAATTCTGACACTAAATACCTGAAGTGTGGCCAAAGTTCACAGGTGAAGGGCTCAGTAGTTTACAACGCTGCTCTCACTTCAGACATCAGCAGCAAGTTT
>NW_007137324.1:0-1104 GCF_000164805.1 Carlito syrichta | reverse complement strand
GAACTCTCACATTTCAATAATTAGTCTGAATGTGAATGGACTAAATGCACCACTGAAAAGACATAGAATGACAAAATGGATAAAATATCACCAGGCAACAATATACTGCCTTCAAGAGACCCATCTCACTAGAAAGGACATACACAGACTCAAAGTAAGAGGATGGGAAACAAATTTTCAGGCGAATGGAACACAAAAGAAAGGAGGAGTCGCAATCCTAATTTCAGACAAAATACCATTTAAGCTATCAAAAATTAAAAAAGATACAGAGGGCCACTACATAATGATAAAAGGTTCACTCCATCAACAAGAAATATCTATCCTAAACATATATGCACCCAACATAGGTGTGCCAACATTCATAAAGCAACTTCTAGGAAAACTAAAGAAAGACATTGACTCTAACACCATAATAACTGGGGACTTTAATACACCACTCACAACCATAGACAGATCATCAGGACAAAAAATCAGCAAGGAGATCCGGAACCTCAGTGAGACTCTGGACCAAATGGACTTATTGATACCTATAGAACACTCCATCCAAAGACCACAGAATACACATTCTACTCATCACCACATGGAACATATTCTAAGATCGACCACATAATTGGACACAAATCAAGTATAAGCAAATTTAAAAGGACTGAAATTCTACCATGCACCTTCTCAGACCACAGTGGAATAAAACTAAACATCGACACCAACAAAGTTCCCCCAAACCTACAAAGACATGGACACTAAACAGCATGATGCTAAATAACTCCTGGGTCAATGATGACATCAAAATAGAGATCAAAAGATACCTGGAAACAAATGAAAATAAAGAAACATCTTACCAAAATCTCTGGGATGCCTTAAAAGCTGTAATAAGAGGGGAATTTATATCCCTACAAACACACACGAGGAAAATGGAAGGAACAGAGATAGACAACCTAACAAGCCACCTAAAGAAGCTGGAAAAGCAAGACCACAAAAACCCTAATTTCAGCAGAAGAATCCAGATCACCAAAATAAAAGCCCAAATCCAGGACATAGAAAACAAAAAGATAATACAAAAAATCAGTGAAACAAAAAGCTGATTCTTCGAAAGGGTAAACAAGA
>NW_007137323.1:0-1652 GCF_000164805.1 Carlito syrichta | reverse complement strand
AAAAATAAACATTGACACCAACAAAGTCCCCCCCAAACCCACAAAGACATGGACACTAAACAGCATGATGCTAAATAACTCCTGGGTCAATGATGATATCAAAATAGAGATCAAAAGATACCTGGAAACAAATGAAAATAAAGAAACATCTTACCAAAATCTCTGGGATGCCTTAAAAGCTGTAATAAGAGGGGAATTTATATCCCTACAAACACACATGAGGAAAATGGAAGGAACAGAAATTGACAACCTAACAAGCCACCTAAAGAAGCTGGAAAAGCAAGACCACAAAAACCCTAATTTCAGCAGAAGAATCCAGATCACCAAAATAAAAGCCCAAATCCAGGACATAGAAGACAAAAAGATAATACAAAAAATCAATGAAACAAAAAGCTGGTTCTTCGAAAGGGTAAACAAGATTGATGGTCCCCTAGCTAGAGTGACCAAGAAAAAACGAGAAAAAAACCAAATAAGCATAATCAGAAACACAAAAGATGAAGTCACATCTGACCCTGAAGAAATACAAAAGATCATTAGAGACTACTACGTACACTTGTATGGAAACAAACTTGAAAACCAGAAGGAAATGGAAGACTTTCTGACATCACACAACCCACCTAGGTGGGAACAAGAAAAAATTGAAACCCTAAATAGACCAATAACAATCAAGGAAATCGACCACGTAATAAGAAAACTTCCTACAAAAAAAAGCCCTGGTCCAGATGGCTTTCCAGCAGAATTCTACAAGACATTTAAGGAGGAGCTGATACCAATCCTACTGAAGGTATTCCAGGCGATTGAAAAAGATGGAACTCTCCCCAAATCTTTTTACGAAGCCAACATCACATTGATACCCAAGCCAGGTGAAGATCCAACAAAGAAAGAGAACTACAGGCCAATATCTTTGATGAACATAGATGCTAAAATTCTCAACAAGATCCTAGCAAACCGGATTCAGCAATACATCTCAAAAATCATCCATCATGACCAAGTAGGCTTCATTCCTGGCATGCAAGCCTGGTTCAACATTCGTAAAACCATAAATGTAATTAAATACATCAACAGATGTCAAAACAAAAACCACATGATCATATCACTAGATGCAGAAAAAGCTTTTGATAAAATCCAGCACCCCTTCTTGATAAAAACCCTTGAACATCTAGGCATACGGGGAACATACCTCAAAATAGTAAAAGCCATCTACGAGAAACCCACAGCCAGCATACTCCTAAATGGACAAAAATTGGAACCAATTCCCCCGAAAACTGGAAACTAAACAAGGATGCCCACTCTCTTCCCTCCTGTTCAACATAGTATTGGAAGTCCTGGCTAGAGCAATCAGAGAAGAGGAGGCAATCAGAGGTATTCAAATAGGAAAAGAGGCAGTCAAGTTATCTCTCTATGCAGATGATATGATGGTGTACCTCGAAAACCCAAGAGAATCTGTCAAAGGCCTCCTTACATTGATAAAGGCCTTTGGCAAAGTCTCAGGATACAAAATAAATGTACAAAAGACAATCGCATTTCTCTACACCAATAATAAACAAACAGAAACCCAAATAAAAAACACAATTCCATTCACAATAGCCACAAAAAAAATGAAATACCTTGGCATCTTCCTAACCAGAGACGTGAAAGACCTTTATAATGAA
>NW_007137322.1:0-852 GCF_000164805.1 Carlito syrichta | reverse complement strand
TAATAGTCAAGACAATGGAAAAAGATCACACGGTATTTCAGAAGCACTCAGAAAAGCTTTGGACTGCCATTCCCATCACAGGACCAGACGTCTGAGAGAGAAAATGGTTTCTGGGTCTAGGCCCAGGACACCACCTCAAGACATAGCTTCTGCATCCCAGCTGTTCTAGGTGGTGCATGGTGACTCCAGGAGCTCCAGATGTGGCTCCCTTAGCAGCTCTGGAAGATACAAGCCATAAAACTTGGCGATGTGAGTGTGGTGCTAACTCTGCAGCCTTGAAGAAAGCAGGAGCCATGAAGGCTTGGTAGCATTCACTCAGATTTCAAAAGATGTCATCATAAGCCTGCAGCTCAGCCAAAGACTTATTGTAGGTGCAGAATCACCATAGAGAGTTCCCAATAGAGCAATGCCGAGCATAAATGTGGGGTCGCAATTACCATGGAGAACTCTCACTAGGGTAATGCCTACTGAAACACTGGTTGTAGGACTGTCAATAAGACACCAGAGCTATAGAGCTTACAGAGTGAAATGCCAGGCTGAGAGAGCTGGGTGGACAAAGTCCAGCAAAGCTATAATGGTCAGACTGCCTGAGGCCGCAGACTTTGAAGACCTCAGAGTGCAGCATATACAGGACATGTGGCAGAGAGGGGATAAAAACAATTGAAATTATTCCTTGTTGAAACTCAACCTGCAAGCACCTAACCTGATAGATAGGGATGTGAGAAAACAAAATAGTCACAAGCCACTTTCCCATAAGTGCAAGAGAGTAATTGATTCACAGTCTTACCCCTCATTCTCTCTTTGTGAAGTTATCGGTTTACAACCCATATTGTCATGTATATCCTGGAATCA
>NW_007137320.1:0-761 GCF_000164805.1 Carlito syrichta | reverse complement strand
AATTATTTTTTATTATGAAATTGTGGGGTACAGTAAGGATTAGGTATACAACTGCGTTTCATTCAGGCACACTGTGATATGGGGTGTTTCCCCATACCAGACAGATATTTGCTACTGTTAATCCCATCTCCCTTCCCCCTCCATAGTTTCCCAGTACTGACAGTCATTTTCATATAGTATTGCATTGGATGTTTAAGGTCCATTATATGAGTGAGAACATGTGATACTCGGATCTTTGTTTCTGAGAGAGGTCACTCAGTATTATAGACTCTAATTCCATCCAGGTTGCAGCGAAATTCATGATTTTGTTCTTTTTTATGGCTGCAAACTATTTCATTGTGTATATGTACCACATTTTTTAATGCAGTCCTCTTTTGACAGACAGCATGGTTGGTTCCAGGTTCTTGCTATTGTGAACAACGCTGCAGTAAACATGCGTGTGCAGGTATCTTTTCTATAGAGTGATTTGTGTTCTTCAGGATATATTCCCAGTAGGGGGATTGCAGGGTCATATGGGAGGTTGGTATTTAGAGCTTTTAGGAATCGCCACACTGCTTTCCACAGAGGTTGCATTAGTTTACACTCCCACCAACAGTGTAGAAGTGTTCCCTTTTCACCACACCCTCTTCAGCAGCTGTTATTTTTTGAGTTGTTGATAATTGCCATTCTGACTGGAGTTAGGTGGTATCTCAGTGTGGTTTTGATTTGCATCTCCCTGATGATTAGTGAGGTTGAACATTTCTTCAGGTGTTTGTTGACTG
>NW_007137319.1:0-1000 GCF_000164805.1 Carlito syrichta | reverse complement strand
CAGGCGCTTAGATCCCAAGAGATTCGGCCTACACGCGGGTTGTGAGACCTTGGAGGTCGTCGTCCCGCCAGAGCCATCCTGGGACCTGGCGATCTTTCCCAGGAGGAAAGGAACCGGCTCTAGGGGTTCCCAAAGCAGCTCCACTTCTGCGTTTCTCAGGCCGCCTGGGAAAATCCCTTGAGCCATCCGCGAATCAGGAGCCTTCCGTCGCATGGCGGGGGTGGGGGGGTGCCGGGGGTAAAAAACGGTCGCAGGGTATTGTCGCTCCGCGGGACACCCGCGAGCCCATCCCAGCCTCCCGCACGGAGGCGCGGGCGCCTCCCAGTTCCAGTGATCCCCTAGGTCCTGCCCTCCTGCTGCTTGCTGGGGGCACTTGGATGGGGAGTCCTGGGTGTCCTTTCCCAGGGCGGCGCCGAAAGAAGTGGCAGAGCCAGAGTGGAAAAGCCAGGGTGAAACCAGCAGATGGCGCCATTCTCTGGGCGGCAGGTCTCCCATCCAAGGGCTCACCAGGAGCAACCCTGCTTAGCTTCCCAGGCTGTGGGCCATCCTGCGCCTGCGCGCCATGAATCGCCCTGCCAGCGAAGGCGCAGATGGCGCCTTCTAGAGCCTGCTTGGTTGAGTGCCCAACAGGGCCCCCGGATGCCTGTCAGCAGGGCCCCTGAAGAGACAGGCGTGCGGGACATCCCGTGGGAGAGTTGAAGCCGAGCCATTCGGAACACAGACACCCTCCCACTTGTCAGCCGGCAGCCGGATCACCTACCCCACAGCCACCTCCACCCCATAAGGCTAAAGTATTGCATCTATTACTTATCATAACAGCCTTAAGTGCCATATTTTACAAATATTTATACTACACTAAGCAAGTAATTGTAGATTACCAATTTTATTTGGACTACGAAAGTGATCTAAACTGGTTTCGGTGGCTCAGCCTGTAATCCCGCGCCTTTGGGAGGTTGAGGTGAGTGGATTGCCTGATCCCGCGGGTTCGAGACCTCTTGGG
>NW_007137318.1:0-4112 GCF_000164805.1 Carlito syrichta | reverse complement strand
TTCAAGACCACTAATTCCCCTTTATGAGGACTCTCTCCTCATGACTTAATCACTTCCTGAACGCTCCACCTCTTAGTACCATCACAATGGGAATTGGATTATATTTCAACATATACCTTTGAGGAGGAGGGGCGGCACGAACATTTAGTCTATGTTAGATGGTGACAAAGGAAATGAAAACAAGAAGATGCACCAAGTGCTTATAACGAGCTAAGTTTACAAGAACAAAATAACCGATTGGCTGATATGGAAAGTTGATTAAAACTAAGAAGCCAAGGTTACAGGAACAATGAAAAGACCATAAATATTTGTTTTTAAATGACAAGAAGCTGGTGGTGTGGAAATGATGAGTTTCTTTCAAACACTATTACATTTCTATTACAGTATGTAAATATTCATCAGCTATTTTAAAATTAGAGCATGGCTTTTCTTTTAGGAAAGATGATGGAGTAACAGGGGCCAAATTTATTTTCTTATCAAAAGAAACTGAAAAACACACAAAAAATAGATGAAACCACGGACCTCAATATATTGAACACGACATAAATTAAGGACACTGATCCCTGAGAGAGATGGGAATGAGCGTGGGAGATAAGATGATCCTTACAATTGCCCCCAGCCTTCTACCTCAAGTTTATAAACTTTAGTTAAAGGAGATGATACCCAGCCAGAGCCCAGTCATCTGCCTAACTTGAGGAGAGAGAACTTGCACACCAGAAAAATCAAAGCAACTAGAGTTTGCAAACTATTAAGAGAGAAGAGAATTGTTCACTGAGAAACTCCATAAATCTGTAGAGGATGCCTTTTATGTATACAATTGAGTATGATCAGCACATGCATGTGAGAAAACTACTCACAGTAAGGGAAAGAATCACCCAAAACAATTTGGAGGTAACAGTACTTACAGCTCAGCGGGATTTGGATTAGTGCCTCTTCCTATCAGCCAAATTGGAAATTCTCATAATTCATGGAACTTTTTAGAGCTCCAAAGGACTCTTTCTCAGTAGTGGAGAACAATTAATTTTAGATAAAATATTGCTCTGGTCTCATTAACAAACTTAAATACAAAACCCAAAAAAGATCAAAGAGTTTCCAAGTAATTTAACCACATCAGAACAAAAGTCAAGACTATTTTAAAAATGCAAAATATCCAGCACTCAACAGGGTAGAATTCACAATGCTTGCCATTCAATCAAAAAAAGGAAAATATGACCCATGTTAACATAATAAAAAGTCGAATATCTTTATTAATATTATACAAAATACTATTCAGAGTAAAGCATATCATAAGAGAGAAAAGTGCAATTTTATAAAGAAATTCCCGAAGAGGGTATAAGAATTCTTTTTTTTTTTAATAAACAATATTTTTTATTATGATATAGTGGGGTACAGTTAAGGGTTAGGTATACAAATATGCTTCTTTCAGGCACCCTTGTTAATAAGAGGTGTCTCTCCGTCCCCAGACAGATGTTTACTAACATTAATCCCATCTCCCTTCTCCTCCCTCCACCCCCAGAGTTTCCCACCAATATCAGTCATTTTCTTATGGTAATACATTGGATGATCAAGGTCCACTATACGAGTGAGAACATGTGATACCCAGATCTTTTGTTTCTGTGAGAGATCACTCAGTATTATAGACTCTAGTTCCATTCAGGTTGCTGTGAAATTCATGATTTTGTTCTTTTTATGGCTGCGTAGTATTCTATCGTGTATATGTACCACATTTTTAAAATCCAGTCCTCTTGAAGGACAGCATGGTTGCTTCCAGGTTCTTGCTATTGTGAACAATGCTGAGATAAACATATGTGTGCAGGTATCTTTTTATAGAGTGATTTGAGTTCTTCGGGGTATATTCCCAGTAGGGGGATTGCAGCATCATATGGGAGGTCGATATTTAGAGCTTTTAGGAATTGCCATACTGCTTTCCACAGAGGTTGCACTAGTTTACACTCCCACCAACAGTGTAGAAGTGTTCCCTTTTCGCCACACCCTCTCCAGTAACTGTTGTTTTTTGAGTTATTGATAATTGCCATTCTGACTGGAGTTAGGTGGTATCTCAGTGTGGTTTTGATTTGCATCTCCTTGATGATTAGTGAGGTTGAACATTTCTTCATGTGTCTTCCTTTGTGAAGTGTCTGTTCATATCTTCTGCCCATTTTATAATGGGTTTGTTTGTTTTTTTCTTTTCAGCACATTTGGGTTCCTTGTAGATCCAAGATGTTAAGCCTTTCTCAGACCTGGAGTTGGCAAATGCTTTTTCCCAGTCTGTAGGCTGTCTCCCTGTCTCTCTTGATGGTTTCTTTGGCTTTGCAGAAGCTTGTCAGTTTAATGAGACCCCACTTGTCTGTCTTATCTCTTATGTCCTGTGGGTTTCTGGTTTTGTTCAGGAATTGAATGCCAGTTCCAATTTCCATGAGGATATGTCTTTCATTTTCTAAGGTACTTATGGTTTGAGGTTTTACATTTAGGTCTCTGATCCATTTGGAGTTAATTTTTGTGTATGGGGATAGATAGGGGTCCTGTTTCAATATTCTACATGTGGTCAGTCAGTTTTCCCAGCACCATTTACTGAATAGGTTCTCCTCTCCCCAGTGGTAGGTGGTGGAGGCTTTGTCAAAAATGAGTTGGTTGAGAAATTGAGGTTTTGCTTCTGGAATCTCAATTCTATTCCATTGATCTATACGCCAGTTCCTATACCAATACCAAGCTGTTTTGATGATTGTAGCTTTATAGTAAAGTTTGAAATCTGGTAATGTGATACCACCTGCTTTGTTTTATTTGCTGAGGATTGTTCTGGCTATTCTTGGTCATTTGTGTTTCCATATGAATTCCTGTGTTGTTTTTCTAGGTCTGAGAAAAATGTTGCCGGTAATTTGATGGGTATTGCATTGAATCTGTAGATTGCCTTAGGTAAGATGGACATCTTCACAAAGTTGATTCTTCCAGTCCATGAGCATGAGATATTTTTCCACTTGTTTGTATCATCTTTGATTTCATTGAGCAGTGTTTTGTAGTTTTCATTGTAAAGGTCTTTCACGTCTCTGGTTAGTAAGATGCCAAGGTATTTCATTTTTTTTTGTTACTATTGTTAATGGAACTGTGCTTTTTACTTGGATTTCTGTTTGCTTATTATTGGTGTAAAGAAATGCGATTGTCTATTGCACATTTATTTTATATCGTGAGACTTTGCCAAAGTCCTTTATTAGTGTAAGGAGGTTTTTGACAGATTCTCTTGGATTTTCAAGGTACATAACCATGTTATCTGCAAACAGAGATAACGTGACTTCCTCTCTTCCTATTTGGATACCCCCGATTGCCTTCTCTTCTCTGATTCCTCTAGTCAGGACTTCCAATACTATTTTGAACAGGAGGGGTGAGAGTGGGCATCCTTGTCTTGTTCCAGTTTTCAGGGGAAATGGTTCCAATTTTTGTCCATTTAGGAGTATGCTGGCTATGGGTTTCTCATAGATGGCTTTTACTATTTTGAGGTATGTTCCCTATATGCCTAGATGTTTGAGGGTTTTTATCGAGAAGGGTGCTGGATTTTATCAAAAGCTTTTTCTGCATCTAATGATATAGTCATGTGGTTTTTGTTTTGCCATCTGTTGATGTATTTAATTACATTTATGGTTTTACGAATGTTGAACCAGCCTGGCATCCTGGGGATGAAGCCTACTTGGTCATGATGGATGATTATGAGATGCGTTGTTGAATCTGGTTTGCTGGGATCTTGTGTAGAATTTTAGCATCTATATTCATCAAAGATATTGGCCTGTAGTTCTCTTTCTTTGTTGGGTCTTTACCTTGCTTAGGTATCAATGTGATGTTAGCTTCGTAAAATGATTTGGGGAGAGTTCCATCTTTCTCAATCACCTGGAATAGAGATTTTTGGTAAGATGTTTCTTCATTTTCATTAGTTTCCAGATATCTTTTGATCTCTGTTTTGATTTTTTTATTGACCCAGGAGTTGTTTAGCATCATGCTATTTAGTGTCCATGTCTTTGTGGGTTTTGGGGGGACCTTGTTGGTGTTAATGTTTATTTTTATTCCACTGTGGTCCATGAAGGTGCATGGTAAAATTTCAGTCATTTTAAATTTTCTTATGCTTG
>NW_007137317.1:0-803 GCF_000164805.1 Carlito syrichta | reverse complement strand
AGTTGATTATTCTAGGACACTCCACTTAACAACAGCAATAGGTGTTTTTACTTTATATAGATGTTAACCATATATAGATCATTCTAGTGCATAGAAGGGTCTCAAGAAATTTTTAAAAAATTGGATTCACAAAGTACATTCACTGTACACATTAGGATTCCATCAATAACAGAAAGGTAACATTAAAATTTTCATAGTTAGGTGAATTAAATACTTCTAAATAACCAGTGGATCAAAGAAAAAAAATCCAAAGGGCAATTAAAAGATATTTTAAATGGAATGAAAAAGCAAATAGAGCTTATCAAAATCTGGGATGCAATAAGAGAGTACTTAAAAGAAAAATTATAGCACTATATTATACAAGAAAGTTTACAAACCCCCCCAAAATCAGAATTTATTTATAAAAAATTGTGTATTTATTCTTACATGTTTAAATTTCAGTCACCTTCAAAGTACTTGCCATTTAATGCAATAAACCTATAAAGACACTTTTTCCCCAGCTCAAAACAGTTTTTTAACTCGTCAATTGTTGGGAGCCGGCAATGGAGCCCCACCCGAACGTTAGGGATCAAGTTGGGTCATGGACCCCGAGACCACTAGGATGCATTTGGGAGCTGTGGACCCCATTCCCTCCTCCCTTTTTCATTTTAGCCAAAAGGATCTCTGCCTACCTCAGCCGAAGGCTCTGTGACTGTGACAGGCATGACTCACTCTAGAAACTCATTGTTCCTGTTTCCCATGAACTGCGGTTTCAGCTTAGATATTAGATATAATTCAAACTCAGGTCACATGTTGGGAGCCTG
>NW_007137316.1:0-845 GCF_000164805.1 Carlito syrichta | reverse complement strand
CACCTTCAAAGTACTTGCCATTTAATGCAATAAACCTATAAAGACACTTTTTCCCCAGCTCAAAACAGTTTTTTAACTCGTCAATTGTTGGGAGCCGGCAATGGAGCCCCACCCGAATGTTAGGGATCAAGTTGGGTCGTGGACCCCGAGACCACTAGGATGCATTTGGGAGCTGTGGACCCCATTCCCTCCTCCCTTTTTCATTTTAGCCAAAAGGATCTCTGCCTACCTCAGCCGAAGGCTCTGTGACTGTGACAGGCATGACTCACTCTAGAAACTCATTGTTCCTGTTTCCCATGAACTGCGGTTTCAGCTTAGATATTAGATATAATTCAAACTCAGGTCACATTTTGGGAGCCTTCTATACAGTACAAGCTTCTTTATAAGACTTAAAAGTATATTTGTAAAATTAGTATACACATATGGAGAGCTGTTTTCAGCTTTAGATGGCATAGATGATTATCTAGAGTTACCAGAAATGGCCCAGCATGAACTTTGGGCTGGGCCACATTCCTAAGGGCCCAGTGTGTACTTTGGACTGGGCTGCATTCTTTTAAACTAGTTTTTAGCTACAGTTAGTGTAGGGTTTTTCTACTTATTATAGAAATTGAATTTATTTTATTCATGGAAAGTATTGTAGAATGGGTTATGCTACATCAGTGAATTACGCTAGTTCAAGCCTGATCAAACATGATATTTTGAGGTTTAATAAGAATACAGCTAACTTTAGAAATGTCATTGTTTCCATTTTCTACATTTGCAGTTTTGGCTTTAATACAATTTACAGTTTATATTTGTGTTTTATTTTTAGAAGCTTTATTGCTGATGTTCAACTTTATATATTA
>NW_007137315.1:0-720 GCF_000164805.1 Carlito syrichta | reverse complement strand
CTGCTCAGGAAGCTGAGGTGGAAGGATCAACTAAACACAGACGATACAGGCTGCAGTGAGCCAGGATCGTGCCACTGCTCTCCAGAATGGGTGACTCAAAAAACAAAAAAAAAAAATTAAAGGGTGGTTCACATCTTATTTGTCTTTAAAGTCCTCTCCCAAATTTAACTAGAGTCCATAACCACATATGACCTACTAATCATAAAGTGATCCAGACAGAAATTCATCACTGATACTGATAAACTTAAAGCAGGATCCAAAAGTTATAAAAAGTACACAGAAATCTGAGAAATAAACAGAAAAATGAAAATATTGTCTCTCATTAACTGTGGTAACTGAACTATATTGAACAGGCTTACACATTTCCTATCAGTATTTCCTGGCTTAACCACAGTGATATGTAACTATCATAAATATTTTTATCATTAGAAAAATACTTTATTGGCTGTACATGTGGCTCACGACTGTAATCTCAGGACTTTAGGAGGCAGAGGCGAGAGGACTGTCTGATCCCAGGAGTTCAAACAGCCTTAGCAACATGGCAAAACCTCGTCTCTACAATAAATCAAAAAATTAGTGGGGCATGGTGGTGCATGCCTGTAGTTCCAGCTGCTTGAAAGGCTGAGGCGGAAGGATCACCTCAGCCCAGCAAGTCGAGGTTAAATAGCTGTGATTGTGCCAATGCACTCTAGCCTGGGCAACAGAGTCAGATACCAACTC
>NW_007137314.1:0-539 GCF_000164805.1 Carlito syrichta | reverse complement strand
ATCAACACTTTTATCCCTAACATGCATGTCCCTCTCCTAGTTCCTTATTGGAGGAATACTTGCAGGAGTTACATGCTTTGCCATAGGATGCCTACATGTTACATGTTGATTGGTTTTACGGAATTATCTTATTTACATGTCCTGTTTGCTGATTGGCTTACAGGATGCTGTTCTGATTGGTTCCCTCTAAAATTTGAACATGAAAACATGCCAAAGTGAAAGCCGGAGAAAAAAGAGAACAAAGAAGTGGGAAGTGACTCAGCAAAGGCATTTAAACATGGCTCAGGGTTTATTTTGAAAATAAGTCATTCAATTTCTTACACTACGGTTTGGGAGAGCTTCTCTAATTGGCCACTTTGCTTGTGTTGCCACACTCTGTTGTTGGGCGGATTAAGCAAGTCCACATGTGGCTCCACTGGGAGTGGACATTTGGAAACTTCTGACTGGTTTCTTCTTTGACTTATGCACCTTATCCTTTTGCTGATATTAATCTGTATCCTATTGTTGTAATAAACCATAACTAGTTCTGAGTTCTGTGA
>NW_007137313.1:0-669 GCF_000164805.1 Carlito syrichta | reverse complement strand
AAGGAAGAATAACCAATCTGGGTTATACGAGTCCTCAATTAGAAAAAATGTTCAGGGCGTCTTGATAAGGTCTACATGAATCAGACTTCGATGTCCCCATAATTTTCAGAGCTCTTTCCTATGTGCATATTAGGAATCACTCAATCCAGAAGTCCTGCAACATTCTGTTCCTCTCGATAGTTTAAACGAAAATATGGCACTACAAGTCCATTTAGATTCTGGATCCTCTAACGCCAAATTCCAGAACCCCAGTAATCATCTCAGGTGCATTGAATGTAAGCCCTGAGTTCAGGGTTGCCTTGTACTCCAGAAATTTCTGGTAGTTTAGCTATTCGGAATTAGGACCTTGGGTTTAGATGTTGCAACATGTTTAGGAGGTATTTTTGGAAGGGCACCAGGGTCTTGGTTTTCAAGTCCATAGGAGCATTCTGGAGTCTTTCTATTTGGAGCCACGTGTCTGGCCTTCTAGGGAACAGGGAAACATCTGGTCGTTCTTCTGAGAACGAAACAGTAATCTCGGAAACAGTAATCTCGGAAACAATGTCCCTAGAAAGTTTCTATTCATGTTACCAATGTGGAGCAAGGAAAATCAGTTTGCATGTGACCAGCAAACTACTGGGCAGTTGTTAATTTTTCCCTGGCTTAAGGTAGTTCTCATACCTAGAATCC
>NW_007137312.1:0-3628 GCF_000164805.1 Carlito syrichta | reverse complement strand
GAGACATAAGATGTAGGAAAAATAAAAGTAAAAGGGACTGTTGGGGTGGACCTGGTATACCAAGCCTGTAATCCCAGCAAATTGGGAAGCCAAGGCAGGAAGATTGTTTCAGCACAGGAGTTCTAGAGCAGATTAGGCAATATAGCTATAAAAAATTATCCAGTTATTATGGCATGCACCTATAGTCCCAGCTACTTGAAAGGCTGAATCGGAAGGATGGTCTGAGCCCAGGAGTTTCACTTTGTGGTTAGCTGTGATCATGCCACTGCACTCTGGTCTGGGTGACAGAGAGAGACTCTGATAAATTAAATTTAAAAATATATGAATAAATAAATAAAAATCTTGCCTTTGAAATGCCTAGCATATTTTATCTTCATTTCAATCTTAGGTGTCCACATGGCACCTTTTTGTTGCTTTGCTCTCTTTGCCATTGTTTGTCAATCTTTCCAACCCCCCATCACCATATATAAATTTAGGCCCCCTATTTAATGTCTCCTTAATCTCAGACCAAGTCCCAGAAGAAATACAGCTGTCATTTATGACCCCAGACTTGGAAGGTGGGGCATGAAGTGATTCTCATTCGATGGTGACTAGGACAGATGAAACCAGTCACAGATGATTTAAGCACCAGGATTCTCAAGTACTCATCCTATGGTTTAAATATCATACTTCCTTGATACCTCACATGTTAGTTGATTCCCTGTACTTCATATACACTTTAGTAAAACAGAGTTTATTTACACTATCCAAACATATCCGTGTGTAACATGGATACACTTCCTAAAGCACAGTCTAGCCCAAGCTTATCTCGATAAACATTAACTAAAAGTTTATTCTAATTGCTCCTTTCCAATACTTTTGGGGAAAAAGATTTTAACCAGTATTAACTCTGTGGTGCTTGAAAGCTTATACTTTTTTTCTATGTGGTTTTTCTAAACCTCTTATACTTCACCCCTTAATTCCTAAAATATCCACTCCATTCCTCCCAGCTTTCCCTGTTGCCAAAATTCTCTATGCCACCTTCAAAAGAATGTAAGTTATCACTTACTCAGAAAATAAACACTAGAGATTTCATGACAATTTGAAAAAGAAATTGATTGTGTTCATCTGTTGGACCACAGCCTGGTTTTTCTCTATTTCAAACTCTATTCTAATTTCTCCATGTAGGGTTGATTAGTGAAATATATATGTCCCCAACTGAGGAAGTGGTGATTTGATGTATGTTGTAGATATTTATGTACCTTTATTAAAATACTTTAAAATATTGTTTTAGTTATCAGGAATTACATGCTTTTTAAAACAGATTATTAAAGTAAAAAATTTCCAGAATATACTATTTTTTTTAGTTGAACTCTTACTCCATCACCCAGGCTGCACTATCACTATCACCCATTCTACCACCCTAGGATCCACTTCAGACGATCCTTCCACTTCAGGCTTCCAAATAGTCTAAAATACGGGACCATGCTGTAATACATGGATATTTTTTTCTTAATTGTAGAGATGAAGTCTCACCAAGTAGCCGAAGCTTTGCTTGAACCCATGGGCTTTAGGCAATGTCTTACTTTTAATTTTCTGGTTTCCTAATTGAATATTTTATGTTGTGACATTTGCACGAATAACATTAACAATATTTCAAGAAAGAAATCTAAACTAACGTTTTCATGGTTGTTAAAACGAAAATACAGAATCATAAGCTAAAAAGTATGGAGTATTTATTATTTTATTATAGAGTTGTAGGGTACATTTATTTATACATATAAAATTACTGCAGGTGAGTTTGAGCTTCTAGCAAGCTCGCCATTCACTGACAGTGGACCTGATTCCCAGTGAGTAGTTTCCTGACCTTCTGGGTTTATTGCCACCGGGGCTGTGGTATGGTATCCTAAACGGTTTCTCAGGGCCATTACCCAGTTAGTTCTTCAGTCTCTCCCTCCAGGAGTGACCTTGCTGTGCCAAGGAATATACATCCTAAAGACCTTCCCTGTTAACTGCATGGAAGCTGCATCGATTCATAGATCTCCCAGAATCATGTGTTTCTTAGCTCGAACACAGCAGGAGACTGCAGTTCTCTTTTAGCTTTACTCATCTGATAAGGGCATCATTGTATTGCATCATGGGTATTATTTGCAATTTTAAAACTTCGAGCATCTTTTCATTTTCCTTAAGAGTCGTTGGTGTTTCCTTTTCTGTGGACCATCTTTTCCTATGTGGTGCCCACTTTTGATTGTTTTTAAAATGCTGCTTACTCATGATTGTTATTGTTTAGAGGGATGTGATCTCACTAAGCTGCCAGGGTCATCTCAAACTCCTGGACTCCAGAGATCCTCTCGCCTCAGCCTCCCAAAGTGTCTCTTATGTCTATGTGGTGAGATTTATCAGTCATAAAGAAGTGCTTGGGTTTGCTCCCAAAATGATCTTATTGACTCCAGAAATAAAAAATACTTCCACAACTGTTATAGTATGTGACCTCTTTATTGATGAATCCAACTGCAATGAGTGATCGTACACGAGAACGCAATGAGGTAATTCTTTGTGAACAACACAAGTGTAATTGATCTTAAATTCTTGGTGAGACTGAGACCCACCTCTTCTGAATTCTCAATTGTCCCCTAGGTGGGGAAACCCGAGGGCAGGGCAGGGCAGGGCCTCAGAGGCAGCCCTGGAGCAATGCAGGATGCAGCCTCTAGAGTTCTCCAAAGCCAGTAATCTGGCTCCTTGGAAGTCTTGGGCCCTGCCAGCTCCGAACTTGTCCTCCTCTCACCCCAGACTCCAGCTCCAAGTCCAGTCCCCAGGTTACCGTCGGGACCATCTGTTCTTGAAGTCTCAGAGTGCCTTGACCATCAAGGGAGCCCTTTTCTTTGCAGCAGCGGGTTTCCCGTTTCTGGCCACTGGGGCAGAGTGAGCTTGGTGGTGTCTGGAACCCCAGGGGCCTGCTGTTCAGGGGTGGCCTTGAAACAACCGCCGCGGCTGGAGGCTGCCTGACTGCCCCGCGTGGGGCCCGGGCCCAGCCCTGGCCTGGCCTCGGAGCTGAAGCAGAGCATCTGGACCTGCCGGCCTCTGGGCCGAGCCTCCTGGGCAGACCTGATTTTGGTGATCACCGTCCTCAGCCTCTCCTCCCGCTCCTCCTGGAGGCGCAGGTACATGTCGCGCCAGGACTCACGCTCCTGCGGCGAGTGTCCCCTGAAGTCTCGGCGACAGTGCTCTTCCCACAAGCTGCCGGTGGCCCCAGCCAGGGCGGGGCGGTGCCGCTCCAGGCGCAGGAGCTGGTCAGGCGTGTAGCCCGCCAGAGCCTGCTCCCGAACCAGACAGGGGTCGGCATGCAGGCTGTCCCTGCCCTCGGGGATGCCAGACTGGCCCAGGGGCGGCTCCTCGGGCGGGCCCGCACGCCTGCGGCCTGCGTAGACCTTCATCTTCGAGTTCACTCTGCATCCAGGAAAGTCCTCCTTCTCCTCCTCCGCAGGAGTACGCCGCTGGGTGGGCAGCGTTTCCAGGGAGGTCTCCGCCTCAAAGGCGGAGAGCAGGCTCTCGTGGTGCAGCATCCAGGGCGAGTCGAGGCCTGCTGAAGTGGACACAGCCTCCAGGGGCTCCTGTGGCTCGTGTCCTTTGAGCTGGGGCAGTTTCTGGG
>NW_007137311.1:0-886 GCF_000164805.1 Carlito syrichta | reverse complement strand
TGGAGGCTGCCTGACTGCCCCATATGGGGCCCGGGCCCAGCCCTGACCTGGCCTCGGAGCTGAAGCCGAGCATCTGGACCTGTCGGCCTCTGGGCCGAGCCTCCTGGGCAAGACGTGATTTTGGTGATCACCGTCCTCAGTCTCTCCTCCCGCTCCTCCTGGAGGCGCAGGTACATGTCGCGCCAGGACTCACGCTCCTGCGGCGAGTGTCCCCTGAAGTCTCGGCGACAGTGCTCTTCCCACAAGCTGCTGGTGGCCCCAGCCAGGGCGGGGCGGTGCCGCTCCAGGCGCAGGAGCTGGTCAGGCGTGTAGCCCGCCAGAGCCTGCTCCCGAACCAGACAGGGGTCGGCATGCAGGCTGTCCCTGCCCTCGGGGATGCCAGACTGGCCCAGGGGCGGCTCCTCGGGCGGGCCCGCACGCCTGCGGCCTGCGTAGACCTTCATCTTCGAGTTCACTCTGCATCCAGGAAAGTCCTCCTTCTCCTCCTCCGCAGGAGTACGCCGCTCGGTGGGCAGCGTTTCCAGGGAGGTCTCCGCCTCAAAGGCGGAGAGCAGGCTCTCGTGGTGCAGCATCCAGGGCAGGTCGAGGCCTGCTGAAGTGGACACAGCCTCCAGGGGCTCCTGTGGCTCGTGTCCTTTGAGCTGGGGCAGTTTCTGGGCCGAGTCCCCGTCACGCCTGTTGTTTGTGGAGTCCCTTGCCCCAAGTCCCTTGTCCTCCAGGGCAGGTGTGGGAGGTTTCCGCACCTTCCTCCTCCTGGGCGGTTGGTCGTAGCAGAGGGCCTGCTCGAAGCTCAGGGCGGCCGGCACCCCAGTGCTGCCCATGGCTCCGGCGAGCTCACCAGCATGCCTATACAGCTCGACATTCCCTGCCCGAGCCTCCAGGTTGC
>NW_007137310.1:0-699 GCF_000164805.1 Carlito syrichta | reverse complement strand
TGTTAATTTTCATTACATGTTACAGATATGCAATCTTAGAAAAAAGTTTCTCATATATTGAAGGAAATATAAAATCACATTCCCTATATATTTTATCCCAGTTTATATTTTTAAAAGAGTATTTCCATTGAATCCCCTAGTATCTTTTCTACCTAAGACATACTGCTGTACTCTGCAGCAAATTTTTCCATTTATCTGATACTTTGAAACACCAAGCATTGAAAATGATGCACAGAGAAAACAGAGAATTTGGGGCCTAATATATATAAACCAAAATAACATGAAGATTTCCAAAGTAGTAAGTATTTGGTCACTACATTAGTATAAAAATTTAGATAATTGAAAATTCTGAAAAATTGATTATGATCTTAGAAAAAGCAGTGTACAAATCCTGTAGGGAAAACTGCTCCAAGGCTGTTACACAATACTAAAGACATCCAAAAGTTTTAAGCTAAAGAAAGTGCTAAAATATAATTTATTGTTCTATAACCAAGCTCCAACAGAACTCTGTGACCATAATAATAAAGCTCGTAGGCCACCTCCTAAGGTCCCCTCCCACTTTGGGAGTTTCCCAGTTCTCTCAATAAAGACTGCTTTAAAAAAGACTACCACGTTTAGAGGATTTTTTAATGGGCACTTATGCATGGATAAATTTTTGGATAGGTTTGAACACATGGTTCTCTTCTCTACTTGGGAATG
>NW_007137309.1:0-353 GCF_000164805.1 Carlito syrichta | reverse complement strand
TCTTCATTGTTTGCATTCCGAACTCAGTTTTCTCAGTGTCTGTCCTCACAGGGGTCTGGGGAGACCCATACTCTTCTTTTGGTTTTTCTTCGTGTAGATTTCTCTCTCTCCCCCCTTCCCTCTCCTTCTTTAATTCTGATTTTGAGGGAAGGTGGGGTTGCTTTTCTCTTCTGTAATATCCTGTTCTTCCTTATGAGGGGTCTTCTGGCTTTGTTCACTTTTGAGGTTGGAGTGTAGGCTACAATCTGTACTTTTTCAATTTTGAGGTTTAATTGAGAGGGAAGCTGTGGTTCCAGAATGTTTATGCTGATTCTAGCATCCACGAACAGGTGTATGAGCACACTGGAACCTAT
>NW_007137308.1:81778-93372 GCF_000164805.1 Carlito syrichta | reverse complement strand
ACATGGTATTGGAAGTCCTGGCTCGAGCAATCAGAGAAGAGGAGGCAATCAGGGGTATCCAAATAGGAAAAGAGGAAGTCACGTTATCTCTCTTTGCAGATGATATGATTGTGTACCTTGAAAACCCAAGAGAATATGTCAAAAACCTTCTTACACTTATAAAGGCCTTTGGCAAAGTCTCAGGATACAAAATAAATGTACAAAAGACAATCGCATTTCTCTACACCAATAATAGACAAACAGAAACCCAAATAAAAAACACAATTCCATTCACAATAGCCACAAAAAAATGAAATACCTTGGCATCTTCCTAACCAGAGATGTGAAAGACCTTTACAATGAAAATTACAAAACACTGCTCAAAGAAATCAAAGATGACACAAACAAGTGGAAAAATATCCCATGCTCATGGATTGGAAGCATCAACATTGTGAAGATGTCCATCTTACCTAAGGCAATCTACAAATTCAATGCAGTACCCATCAAATTACCAGCAACATTCTTCTCAGACCTAGAAAAGACAGGAATTCATATGGAAACAAAAACGTCCAAGAATAGCCAGAACAATCCTCAGCAAAAAAAAAAAAAAAAAAACAAAGCAGGTGGTATCACATTACCAGACTTCAAACTTTAGTATAAAGCTACAATCATCAAAACAGCTTGGTATTGATATAGGAACACGCATATAGATCAATGGAATAGAATTGAGATTCCAGAAGCAAAACCTCAATTTCTCAACCAACTCATCTTCGACAAGGCCTCCACCACCTACCACTAGGGAGAGGAGAACCTATTCAGTAAATGGTGCTGGGAAAACTGGCTGACCACATGCAGAAGATTGAAACAGGTCTCCTATCTATCCCCATGCACAAAGATTAACTCCAAATGGATCAGAGACCCTAAAGGTAAAACCTCAAGCCATAACAACCTTAGAAAATGAAGGAAATACCCTCATGGAAATCGGAAATGGCATCCAATTCCTGAACAAATTCAAAACCCACAGGTCATAAGAGAGAAGATAGACAAGTGGGACCTTATTAAACTGACAAACTTCTGCAAGGCCAAAGAAACCATCAAGAGAGCAGGGAGACAGCCTACAGACTGGGGAAAAATATTTGGCAACACCAGGTCTGACAAAGGCTTAACATCCTGGATCTACAAGGAGCTAAAACGTACTGAAAAGAAAAAAACAAACAACCCCATTATAAAACAGGCAAAAGATGTGAACAAACACTTCACAAAAGAGAACATCCGAGCAGCCAACAAACACATGAAGAAATGTTCAACCTCACTTATCATCAGGGAGATGCAAATCAAAACCACACTGAGATACCACCTAACTCCAGTCAGAATGACCATTATCAACAACTCAAAAAATAACAGCTGCTGGAGAGGGTGTGGCGAAAAGGGAACACTTCTACACTGCTGGTGGGAGTGTAAACTAGTGCAACCTCTGTGGAAAGCAGTGTGGCAATTCCTAAAAGCTCTAAATATCAATCTCCCATATGACCCCGCAATCCCCCTACTGGGAATATACCCTGAAGAACTCAAATCACTCTATAAAAAAGATACCTGCACGCGTATGTTTATTGCAGTGTTGTTCACAATAGCAAGAACCTGGAAACAACCATGCTGCCCATCAAAAGAGGACTGGATTAAAAAAATGTGGTGCATATACACAATGGAATACTACGCAGTCATAAAAAAGAACAAAATCATGAATTTTGCAGCAACCTGGATGGAACTAGAGTCTATAATACTGAGTGACCTCTTACAGAAACAAAGATCCAAGTATCACATGTTCTTACTCATATAATGGACCTTGAACATTCAATGTAATACTATAAGAAAATGACTGATGGTACTGGGAAATTATGGGGGGGGAGGGGGATAGGATTAACAGTAGCAAATATCTGTCTGGGGATGGGGAAACACCTCTTATCAACAGGGTGCCCGAGTGAAACGTAACTGTACACCTAACCCTTAACTGTACCCCACAAAATCATAATAAAAAATACTGAATAAGATAAATAAATAAATAAATAAATAAATAAATACATAAATAAAAACTAAAAAAGCCTAAAAATTTTGTTCTACCTAAGAAATCCCAAGGAAAATAAGACGGCAAGCTAGGGAAAAAATATTTGCAAATCATGCATGTATGTGACAAAAAAATTTTTTTTGGTGTTTAATCTGATTGTTTTCTGATTTTTTGGACCTGTGAGTTGGTATCTGTCATTAATTTTTAAAATACTCTCAGCCAATCTTTCTTCTGTTGCCCTCTCACTCTCTCTCCTTCATTCTAGAATTGGAATAATACCTATGTTATGCTGTTAGGTATGTCTCATAACTCTTGGATGTTGGTGTCAGATGATTCCAACATCTGAAATGAGCATTTTTCCCCCTTGCCTTTTCTTATGCTTTATGAACATTTTTTAAAGGCTGGTAATTATGTGTAGTGCAGTAGAGGATAAGATAAATCATTTTTATGTCTGGAAATGGGGATCACTTTAATTGAGGGTGATTTGAATTAATCTAACTAGGAATCCAGCTGACCTTGCAGTTGCTATTGTTGTTGCTTTTGTTATCTTCGTTGTTCCACAGGTTTCAATTTTCTCTTGTATTACCATGTGTTTAGGGTAGGGCATGGTTTACCAAGAAGGTGTTGATTCAACGGTTTGCTTCGTGATCTTTTGGACTGTGGCTCAGAGAGGGTCTGTTTCTTATGGCTACCCCAGCAAAATACCATTATTACTTCTAATCCATGCATGTTGGTCTGTTGGTGGGGGTGGTGAGGGTGGTATCATTCTGTAAAGTTCTGTTTAAGGCTCATTCTTAAGCAGGTTTGTGTCCGTGGGTCCCAGTGGTATGGTTTTCAGGCTATTGCAAGTGCACTCTCTCCAGCAGAGTTATAGGCCCCAAAAGTATGCCTGTCTCTTTCCTGTGATGAGAGAGACTGTCCCCTTCCCCAAGTTGCAGTAGGTTTTGGCAGTACCCCAATGTCAACAGATTTTGTTATCCTCTTCCCTACCACAGATTGAGGCTTTTGTTACTGCTATGGTTTGAATGTATCTTCTAAAGTCCATGTGTTGGAAACTTAATCCCCAATGCAACAGTGTTGAGTGGTGGGGTCTTTAAGAGATAACTAGTTCATGAGGACTCTGCCCTTATGAATAGATTAATGCTGTTAACCTGGGAGTGGGATAGTTATTGCAGAAATGGGTTCCTGATAAAAAGGTGAGTTCAGCCCCCTTCTCTCACGTGCTTTTTTTTGCCCTTATGCCTTTCTGCCATTAGATGATGCAGAAAGAAGACCCTCACCAGATACCCCCTTTCAATCTTAGACTTCCCAGCCTCCAGAACTATAAAAAATAAATCTTTATTCTTCATAAATTACTCATTCTCAGGTACTCTGTTTATAGTAAAACAGACTAAGACAGTTCCATAGGGAAATTAGGGAAGAAAAAACCTGGAGAATTTTGTGCCCTTTCTGCAGCCAGTACAGTGTTTTCCTAGGCCCACTGTACAAGGGAATCTTGTTCAGAACTCTCCTCCGTCTTTATTACAAGCACCTTTTGGGATTTAGGGACAGCACTACATCAAGAGTGTGAGAACTCACTGACCCCATATCTTCAGTACTCAGAGGTTTTACATGCTCCTGCCAGCCTCAATTCAACTATTTTTGCAGAATACTCCTTACTGGTGCTCAGCAGCTTCTGTCCCAGGTAAACAAGCACCCAGGTTCAATCTATCCCTGAATGTGTCTGTATTTCTCCAGATTTTGGGTGAGTTGATTTTTCTGTGACCTCAGCTATATAATACATTCAGGAAAAGGCATGAGTTAGCAATTTGTCTAGCATTTTTTCTTGTTGTAAGGGTGACAGCTCTGTTCTTTCCAGATTCCTACATACCCAGACAGAAATTGAACTCCTGTGGTGAAGATTTTTAAATACTGCTTCCATTTCCTTAATAGCCTTAGACCTGCTGAGGGGGCTTTTTGTTGTCTTTTGTTTTGGATCTCTTCCTGAATCAGTTTGGTAAGATATATTTTTGTAGGACTCTGCCCATTTTCTTGTGTTTTTTAGTTTATTGACATGAAGTTTCTCTTACCCATCATTTTTATTGTGGTAAAATACACATAATCTTTACGACTTTGACCATTTTTAAGTGCCCAATTCAGTGGAATATATTACATTCAAAAAGTTGTACAACTATCACCACACTTTACTCCCAGAACACTTTCATCATCCCCAAAACAACCCTGCACCCCAAAGGCAGTCATTTCACATATTTCCTTCTTCTCAGTCTCTGGAAACTAATAATCAGCTTTCTGTCTCTATGGATTTGCTTATTCTGGATATTTCCTACAAATGGAATCATACAATATATGGCTTACTTTTGGTGGTTGTTGTGTGGCTTCTTTCACTTAGCATAAAGTTTTCAAGGTTCATGTATACCGTTGTAAGGGTGGTTGTTGTAAGCAAGTATCAGAACTTCATTTCTTTATATGTTTGAATAATATTCCAGTGTATGAATATACCGCTTTTATCAAACCACTTATCAAATGATGGACATTTTAGATTGTTGCCTTGGGAGTAGAATTTCTGGGTCATATCATTATTCTTTTTTTTGTCTGAGACGATGTCTCACCAAGTTACCCAGGCTGGTCTCATGCCCCTGGACTCAGGCAATCCTCTCACCTCTGTCTCCCAAAGTGCTGGGATTACAGGCGTGAGCCACCGCTCCTGGCATATCATAATTCTATATTTAACATTGAGGAACATCCAGACTATTTTCTATAGTGGAAGCATAATTTTACATTCTCACTGGCATTGTATGAGGGTTTCAATTTCTTCATATTATTGTTAACACATGATATTTTCCATTTAAAAATATTATAGCCATCCTAGTGCGTGTGAAGTGATATCTTATTGTAGTTTTGATTTGCATTTCCCTAATGACTAATTAGCATTGAACATCAATTCATTTGCCTGTTGGCTTTGGAGAAATGTCTGTTCAAGTTCTTTGCTCATTTGTTATTTTTTGTCTATTTAAATTATGATTAGTAAGTTTTCTACTTATAGTTTAGTCTGGATACTAGATCCTTATCAGATATATGGTTTGCAAATGTTCCCTCCCCTGGCATGCAGTCTTTTCACTTTCACTTTTCACTTTGATAATGTCCACGGAAATACAAAATATTTAACATTTGAGGAAATTCAATGTATCTATTACTATTTTGTTGCCTTTGCTTTTGGTGCCACAACTAAGAAATCATTGGTAAATCTATGGTCATGCAGATTTTCACCTTTATTTTCCTCTAAGAATTTTCAAGAATCAGCTCTTACATTTAAATTGTTGATTCAGTTGTTAATTTGGAAAGAACACAGCTGCCACCCTTACAAGAAAGAATGCTAGACAGTATATTTAACAACTTAAATGTATTAATAAGAGCTAATTCTAGAAAACTCTTAGAGGAAAATAAAGGTGAAAATCTGCATAGCCATAGATTTAGCAATGATTTCTTAGATGTGGTACCAAAAGCAAAAAAAAAAAAAAAAAAAAAAGTTGCTGTGAAAATATATTAGTTTTTTATATATTTTGAGGCAAAGGTCCAGCTTAGGTATATGGGTTTATTTCTGAAATCTCAATTATATTCCATAGTACAACACTGTTTTTATTACTGTAGCTGTATAGGAAATTTTGAAATCAGGGAATGTGATTTCTCCAACTTTGTTCTTTTTCAAGATTGTTTTGGCTATTCAGAGTTCCTTAAAATTCCATATGAATTTTAGGACATGCTTTTCTATTTCTGTAAAAAAAATACCATTGGATTTAAAAAAAAATTTAGATTCAAGGAGTACTCATGTGTATTTGTTACATAGACACATTGTGTAATGGTGGGGAAACTGCGGTTTGCTTTTGATAGATATTGTACTGTATCTCTTGATTATTTGAGAGTACTGCCATTTTAATGATATTAAGCTTTTCAGTCCATAAACATGTAATGTTTTTCCATTTATTTAGGTGTAATGTATAACTCTTTTAATGTGCTGCTTGAGTTGATTTGTTTGTATTTTATAGAAAAATTTTGCATCTATATTCATAAGAGATACTGGTCTGTATTTTTTTTCTGATATTTTCTGGATTTAGTATCATAGTAATACTGGTTTCATAGAATGGTTAGGAAGTACCTTTTTCTTCTTTTGGGGGGAAGAGTTTGAGAAAATTTGTTGTTAATTATTTATTTATTTTTGGTAGAATTCACTAGTGAAGCCATCTGATCCTGGGCTTTTATTTGTTGGGAAGTTTTTTAAATTTCTGATTTTGAAGCTTCTTTCTTAGAGTTTGAAAAGACCAAATGGCAGAGTCAATGAAAGGGCTACCAATTGTTCTATGATTTAAAAGTCATATATAAAATTTACAAGAGGAGACCCCAAAGCAACCAGAATTTATTTATAAAAATTTGTGTATTTATTCTTTTTTTAAATAAACATTTTTTAAAATATGTGGGGTACAATTCAGGGTTAGGTATACAAATGTTCATTATGTAGGTACCCTTGTTGATGAGGCATGTCCCCCCTGCCCCGTTAGTTTCCCACTACTGCCACTCCCACCCCCCCTCCCCTGGCAGTTTCCCACTACTGCCAATCCCTTTCCTATGGTATTACGATAGTTGCTCAAGGTTCGCCTATAAGTGCGAACATGTAATACTCGGTTATTTGTTTCTGTGATAGATCACTCAGTATTATAGCCTCTAAATTCACCCAAGTTGCTGCGAAGTTCATAATTCTGTCCTTCTTTATGGTTGCATAATATTCCATTGTGTATGTACACCACATTTTCTTCATCTAGTCCTCTTTCAATGGGCAGCATGGTTTTTTCTGTGTTTTTGCTATTGTAAATAATGCTATAATAAGCATGTGTGTGCAGGTATCCTTCTTATAGAGTATTTATTCTTACATGTTTAAACTTCAGCCAACTTCAAAGTACTCTCCGTTTGATACAATACACCTATTGATATGCATTTTCCACTGCTCAAAACCATTTTTAAACTTGTTGATTTTGATGCATTCTAGTGCTTCTGCTGTTTCTTGTTTCACCTCTTCCACATTGACAAAACATTTTCCTTTGAGGATGTTTTTTCATCCAGAGAAACAAACAAAAAAATAGCTTCTCGGGGCAAGATTGGATGAATAGGGAGGATGGGGAATGGGGATCACACCATTTTTGATCAAAAACTGCAGTGTGGACATGTGCGCTTGTAAATCACCCATCATGAAATGGATAAACATGTTGAAACAATATCCAAAAAAAAATCACTGAAGATGAATGTAGCTGCTCAGAACAACACTAGCTGGTACACTGACACTGATGTGTTCCTAGAATACTTATTTGGTCGGGGAAGCCTGTACTAAAAGGGACCCACTTTCCAATAAATAATTCTGGTATTTTTTGTGTCCCCCTCATATAACCTAGATTCTTTTTGTTCTCAAACTTCAATACTGTCCGTACTTCCATACTATCCAATGCCACTATTGCCATTGCTGACTTCTGCTCCACTTCTTTTAATATACTCTTTCACACTACTCCAAATTCCTATTTGCTTTTGCATTGAAAAATCAAATCTCTGGCCTATAGAAGAGAAAGGGTGCCTCAGAAGCCTCTGCTGGAGCAGAGGTTCCAGCATACACAGGGGCAAATCCTGAAACACATGGGCTTCCTACCATTGCCACCACCACCCATTCAGTTCATTCTCCAGGCCACATTCTGTGGCATGACCACCAGAAGCTTCTGGCTCCTGGCTACCTGGTTTCTATGTCTTGGGTTTTGCTCAGGCATCTCCTTTGAAAAAGGAAGAAGATCCACAGTCCCATCTCCCACCCCTATCCTGGCCTTCTCCTCCCACCAACTCCAGCCTTGGAAACCACATTTGCTTCTCATTTTCAGTATGATTTATTTCCACTGCTCTCTCTGGGTCAGAAGGCCAAAGACCATGGAGCACAAGCCTGCTCCTGTGCCTATCATCTGCCCACAATCAGTACTGTAATATATCCATAGACTACTATGCAACCAGCCAGACCAGATCTTTTAACATCCAGTGTTGAAGATACATATAACACTCAGATTCTCATTCACTTGTAGGTAACCTTATCCTCTTTCCCCCTCTATGAGCATATTGAGATTTCAATTTTTCCTTGGTGTTTCCGAGTTTACACAAGAATGGCAATTCTTGGCTCATGGACGCTTCCTCCATTTTCAAAGACAGCAGTATGGCATTTTCACATCTTCTCTGAATCTGACTTTTTGTCTCTACCTATGAGGACCTTGTGATTACGTTGGACCCACCCTAATATACCTGAATAATCTCCCCATCTCAAGATCCTTAACGTAATCGCATCTGCAATGTCCCTTTTTGCTATGTAAATTAATCTATCAAAAGATTTTGGGCATTAAAGCATGCCGTCTTTGGAAAAATCTTTATTGTGCCTACCACAGTATAGATAGAGTTGAGATAGATATAGCTAGATACGGATATATGTATGCATAAATATAGTTATATAGATTGATAGACACATATAATTTAGGGAGTATAAATATGCCCTTAGTCATTAAAACCATGGTTATTTCTATTACACAATGATTCTAAGATATTGTTTCAGAGTCAAAATCAAACATTGTCTCCTCAGCTCTCATACACCAGAAATAGGATCCTGGTCTTTATTCCAGTTTTCCAGGTATAGAACAGGAAAGTGTATTTCCAAGAAGCCTTCTTAGTACATCCCTTCCTCAAAATGGGTTTCTAACACAGTAAGTTCACAAACAAGCATCTGAGAATTTTTTTGCCCTTCTTTCAATTTTAATGACTTATGATATCATGCCATCGATTCCCAAAGCCTATTTATGAAGTAAGTTTCCCCACATTAACATACTACAAAAAAAAAGTGTGGTCAAGAATTTTTTGAGCCTTTCTTTGCACATGCAAAATTCCATTCTAATATCCCTAAAAGGTTTAACTTGTTCCAGCATCAACTCAAAAGTTGCAAGTCTAAAGTCTTGTATAAATGTCATCAAAGTTAGATATGGATGAGATTCGAGGTACTATTCAATATGAGGCAAATTTCCCTCTAGCTGCGAGCCTGTGAAACCAAACAAGTTATGTACTTCAAAAATACAATGATGGGATAGGCACAGGATAGATATTCCCATTCCAAAAGGGAGAAATAAGAAAGAAGGTTGGAATAATAAATCTCAAGTAAGTCCAAAACACAGTAGGGCAAACAATATTAAACCTTAAAACTTAAGAATCATCTTATTTGATTGACTCCCTATCCTGCCTTCTGGAAACATCAGAGTGGGAATCTGGGCCCCCAAGTCTCTGGGTAGCCCTGCTCCTATGACTTTGCTGGGTGTAGCCTATACAGCAAGTCTTGTGTGTCTCACACCTGAGGCTCACCCAGGCTAGAGTTGTATGTCGGTGGCTCCATAGTTTTGAGGTTTTGAGAGTGGTTCCACTCTCATGCATCTACTAGGCAGGTCTCTGAAATTTCCTTACATCTATGGCAGCTCTCTTCCTGGGCCGAAGATTCTCCAGGGTCTCTTTTGAGTCTAGGTGGAGGTAGTTATGCTAGCACAACTCGTACTCAGTGTACCTCCAGAGTTAGTATTACACGAATGCTGCCAATGTTTACTGATTATGCTTTCTGCGGGGCAGCCTAGGCTACATCTAGGCCTGCTTGAGCCACAGTCAAGAAGTGCTGCACTGGAATGTGAGGAACTGGAGTCTTGTTTTATCATTTTTTGCAGAATAATAATTTTTCAATTCTGTGAGTACTTTTTCTCTTTTGGTTATAAATTCCAGCTTTAAATTATTTCTTTCTTCTCACGTTTTACTGCAAGTAGTAAAGAGAAGCTATACTGCATCCTCAACATGTTGCCTACGTATTTCTTCAGCTAAAAAGCCTATCTCATCACTCAGAAGGTCTTTCTTCCCAAATACCAGGAAATGGCCACAATTTAGCCAACTTTATAAGAATAGCCTTTTCTTCATTTTTCAATAACATGACCCTCCTTTCCATCTGAGATCTCACCAGAATGGCCTTTACCACCCATATTTCTATCAACTTTCTGTTCACAACTACTTAAGGAATTTTAAGGAAGATTGAGGCTTTATCACAGCTCTTCTCTTCTGGGGCTTCACTGAAATCATCCTTAATGCTCCTTTCATGTCAATGTGTGATTTTTCTAGCATGCACCTCCAAATTCTTCCAGCCTCTATCCATTACCCAGTTCCACAGACAATTCTGCATTTTTAGGTATTTATTAAAGAAGCGCACACTCCTGGTATCAACTCTTGTCTTAGTTCAGGTTGCTAAAACAAAATACTTTAGGCTGGGCAGTTTATAAACAACATAAATTTATTGCTCACAGTTCTAAAGGCCAGAAAGTCCAGGATTTAAGGCACCAGCAGATTTGGTATCTGGTGAGGGCTCATTCTCTACTTCACATACTATGTCCTCAGATGGCAGAAGGGATGAAAAAGTTCCCTCGGCCGGGCTCGGTGGCTCAGCCTGTAATCCCAGCACTTTGGGAGGCTGAGGTGAGTGGATTGCCTGAGCCCATAGGTTTGAGACCAGCCCAGGCAACCTGGTGAGACCTCGTCTCTACAACACATCCAAAATTTAGCTGGGTGTGGTAGCGCGCATCTCTAGTTCCAGCTACTTGGAAGGCTGAGGCAGAAGGATCACCGGAGCCCAGCAGGTCGACTCTGGGGTGACCGTGAGCATGCCACTGCACTCCAGCCTGGGCGACTGAGTGAAACTCTGACATTAAAAAAAAAGAAAGTTTCCTCAAGCCTCTTTATCAGAGCACTAATCTTATTCATGAGAGCAGAGCCCCCATGACCTCATCACCTCCCAACTATCCCATCTCTTAATACCATAACTTTGAGGGTTAGATTTCAACATATGAATTTTAGAGGGAACACAAACATTCAGACCGTAGTATTTCTGCTCTTGGACATCAGTGATGAATATTAATGTACAAAGGCTCTGAAAAATTCTGCAATACATAATCCTGATTAACATCCTTTAATATGTTTTTTTCAAAAGTTTATTTGACCATAAAACACTTTTCTATTCTTAACACTTACCAATATCCCACAGGATACACTTTAATGAAGGCTACCCTAGGTTCCAGCGAAAGAGAAATCAAGATTTTCTGTTCCAAAGAGAAAAGATAAGGCATAGCTGTGCTTTGGGGAATGGGGCAAGGACATTCCTGAGAAAGCTGGGAATATCAAGTTATGTATGCTCAAGCATTATCTAAAATATAATATATAAGAAAAATGCTCAACTCAGAACTTGCAGGTAAAAAATATGAGTTGCTGATATTTTGCCTTGTTTATTTCAACTCATATTCTTGACTGTTTAAAATTACTTTGACTCATGGCAAATGAACAATAGTCTGGTTTTCTCAGGGTAACAGACAATATAATCTTTCCAGGTGGTATTGAGAGAAAAATGACAGATAGCTTTAATCTTTTTTTTTTTTTTGAGTTGGAGTCTCACTGTCGCCCAGACTGGAGTGCAGTG
>NW_007137308.1:72255-81758 GCF_000164805.1 Carlito syrichta | reverse complement strand
ATATTTTTTTTTTTTTTAATTTCTTGTAGAGATGAGGTCTCGCCTGCCCAGGCGGGTCTCGAACGTGAGAGCTCAGGCAATCCATTCACCTCAGCCTCCCAAAGGCGCGGGATTACAGGCTGAGCCACCGAGTCCGGCTGATAGCTTTAATCTTAAAGTGTATACTGGCATTGAACAAATGCTTGTGTTGATTTTATACTTGTATCAGAAAGATTCTTGATAAAAAACTGAAATTGATATGAGTTAAATATTAAGACTTGTGTCAATATAAGTGTCAGCAGTATTTCTGATGAGACTTTTTAGTATGTATACCAAATAAAGTGTTCTTAAAATAAAATTGGATGCATATTAAGTAGTAAAATATTTGGACTGGATGGAAAGTAGGATTCTGAATTAGAACACTATCTGGGTATAAAATATTTTAAATATGTTTAATTATTACTAAACTGTGACAAGTGAGCGGTATGTACACTGGCTAAGAGTGCAGATAATAGAGTCAGCCTGTCTTGATTAAAAGACCCTAGTTCTGGAGGGACTTCAGAGTGGCTGACTAGGGACTTCTAGTACTTACTTTCTCCACAGAGAACAACCAAAATAGTCAGTGTAAAATCACATTTCAAATAGATTATCTAAGAGAAAACAGTGGAATTCAACAGAGAAGTGACAGGACACACTCGTTTAAGGCAAGAAAAAGAGAGGGAAGCAAGGCAGCCTGCTGGGCTCGGATTGGCTAGGAGCCTGGATATGCTACCCAAAGAAGAGGAAGGGTAAGAGATATTCCCATCATGGACTCCTACATTTCTAGCCACACCATGGAACAGCCCTTCAGCCTTCATGGGCCCTAAGGCTAACACAGGGAACTTCCTGGAGGCTGCGTGACAGCATTGCTCCAGAGAAGGAGCTCTCACTGGGTCCCACACACTCCATGAATCCTAAGAGGTTACAGTCCAGTGCCATTTTGAGAGTCCAGACCTGGCCAGACTATCCTGCCCTGGGGCCCAACAGCACCCCATATTACCACATCCTGGAGATTCATTGACATTCCCTCACCTATAGCCACTGGCAATGACTGTCAGCTCCCCTCCCCCAAGCAGCAGGCTACCATATACTTTCAAATGCTCCAGATGTCAGGATCCACCACCTAGAGCCACTGCCACTGCTGGCTGCTGTCTCTGGGACCAAAGTATAAATCATTGACAGTAACTTCATTGTCCCCAGCAGCAGATCTACCATGTATTTACAAGCTTTTTAAGGACAGGCTACCCCACCCAAGTTGCTGCTTGGGGCTGAAGCATGGGCTCTCCAGTGACCTACCTACAGCTGCTGCGACTAGAAGTAACCCCTTCCTCTCGAACAGCAGGTCTGCACTTCAATTGCTTCTGCCCACCACCACCCCTCCTTGAGCATTCTGTTAGGGGCCTGGAGATCACCCAGCCTTTGTCTACCACAGCCAACATCTGCACACATGACTGGGAGGCCTAAAGACAGGCCTGCCTGGCTTGGCTCCACTTCCCCAGCACCTGAGTATGTCATATGGGAAGTCTAGAGATCATCCTGTCCCATCTAGCACCACTGGCACCTGAGCACTCCTCCCAGGGGCCTGAGGATGGGCTCACCCAACCTCCTGCTACCACTACACAGGCATTCACCTGCACACACCACCTGCAGGCCTGGAGATCAGCATGCCCACCACTTTGCAGCCACCACCAACACAAGTGTGGATTGTTTGGGTCCCATAGGGTTGTCACACTACTGCTGCTGCCATTGCCCTTGTCATGTCCAGAGACTCAAGAATCTGCTTATGCAGCTTGCCCACTGCTGTCACTGCTGGCATCTGAGCAAACCACATGGAGACCCCCAAGAATAACCCTGTCTGAATTTGCTAACACCAGTGCCAACATACACTGCCCTGGAGCCTAAGGACCAGCATTTTCAGCCTGCTGCTGCCACCACTGGGGCCTGAGGAACTACCTGGCATCCTTATTCTTAGCAAAACTTTGCCACAGCCTCCACTGAAAACCTCATCCTACACCACTGAAAAAAAATCACAGATACCACTGAGGTTGTTTCTAGCTAAGAAATCATACAGTGACTACACTATTGCACAAACCCAGAATCAAAAGCAAAGTGCCTATACAAACAACACCATAGATGCCTCTTCAGGAAAAATTCTTCTCCTGTGAAAACAAATTTTTAAAAAATGCAAGAAGGTAACAATACACCAGATGTGCAGATATCAATGTAATAACACAAACATGAAAAAGCAAGGAAGTATAACACCTCTAAAAAAAGACAATATGTAGTTCTCCAGTAACATAATCCAATGAAAAAAATTTATGAAATTCCAAAAAAAGAATTCAAAATAATTACATTAAAGAAGCTCAGTGAAATACAAGAGAACCATGATAAACAATATAAACAAATTAGAAAAGCATTTTAAGATATGACTGACAAATTTACCAAAAAGATAGACATTATAAAAAAGAAACCAAATAGAAATTCTAGAACTTAAGAATAAAATAGAAAAAAGAAGAAAAAGGCGAGTAAAGAAAAAAAATTAAAAACTTCAAAAATAGACTAGATCAAGCAGATGAAATAATTCCAGAACTTTAAGACAGGTCTTTTGAAGTAACCTAGTCAGAAAAAAAAAAAAAAGAAAAATAATTAACAAGGCCCATTGACATATGGGACACCATAATGTGAACTTATGTTTAAATTTTTGGTGTTCCAGAGGGAAAAGAGAAAACAGAAGGGATAGAAAACCTCTTTAATAAAATAATAACTGAAAACTTTCCAAGTCTAGTAATAGATGTAGATATCCTGATACAGGAAATTCAGAGATCTCCGAATAGATATAATTCAAAAAGGTCTTAATGGCACATTGTAGTCAAACTGTCAAAGTCAAAGACAAGGAGATATTTCTAAACATGGTATCAGAAAGTATCTAGTCACTAAAGTATCAGAAAGTATCTAGTCTCTAATAAGGAAACCTCTATTAGATTAACAGTGAGTTCTTCAGCGGAAACCTTATAATCCAGGAGCAAATGGGATGATACATTCCAAGTGCTGAAAGAAAAAAAAAAAACCAAAAAACTGTCAGCTACGCATACTGTACCCAGTACAGTTATTCTTCATCTTACCCCATTTATAATGACTGTTATTAAAAAGAACAGTAATAACAGATACTGACAAGGATTCAGAGAAAAGGGAAGTTTTATACATCTTATACACTGATCAGAATGTAAATTATTACAACCACTATGGAAAACAGGAGGGAGATTTATAAAAAAAACCCCAAAAAACAAAAAACTAAAAATAGAGCTACTATACAATCCAGCAATCTTACTACTGAGTATCTATCCAAAGGAAAAGAAATTAGTATATCAAGGGGATACCTGAATCCCCATGTTTATTGAAACACTATTCACAATTGCAAAGATATGTATCAACCTAATTGTTCATCAGCGGTCAGAAGGAGAAAGAAAATGTGTTATATATACACCATGAAATATTTTTTGACTATAAAAAGAATGAAATCTTGCTATTCGCAGTGACATGGATGGAACTGAATGTCATATGTTAAGTGAAATAAGCCAGGAACAGAATGACAAATATTGCATTTCTCATTCATATTTGGGAGCTAAAAAAGTTGATCTCATGGAGGTAGAGTGTAGCACAATAGATTCTGGAGTCTGGGAATGGGTGTGTATGTGTGGAAGGGTTGTGAATGAAAAGGAGTTGGTTAATGAGTAAAGATATACAGTTAGATAGAAGAAATAACTTTTAATGTTCAATAGTAAAATAGAGTGACTATAGTTAACAACGATACATTGTATATTTCAAAATAGCTAGTAGACAGAACTTGAAGTGTTCCCACACACAGAAATAATAAATATTTCAGGTGATGGATACCCAAACTACGCCAACTTGATCATTATACATTCCGTGAATGTAAAACGTTACATGTACTCCATAAGTATGTTTAAGTATCATGTATCAATAAAAACTAAAAAAGATCCTAGTTATAGTATTGCAAGTTTTAGAACCTTTGGTAATGTGACAGGTTTTTCTTTCTTTTAATATGTAAAATGGGGCAATAATGATATCCACTTTATAGGGTTGTTTTGAAGATTAAATTAGTTAATATGTGCACAGCAGTTAGAGCAGTTGCTGGTTTATCTTATATCCTGAGTTATGCTATTTTAATTATTACTACTTTGAAAAGCATACACTAAATAACAATGTATCTAGATGAAATTATTTTACAATTTTACCCTGATCTTTGTCTTAGTTAATTGTAAATTCCAAATAAGTAAAGCTCAATCTGATAGAGTTTTTTAAAAATTGCTTATTAAGTATATTTCAAAATAAATTAATGGCATTTTCTTGCTTTCAAATAATGTATTTAATTGTTTTATAAACTCTAATGCTCAAAATTGTATTGTTTCAGAATTTCACTTAAAATTCATGATAGAATATGGAAAATAAGAATGCTTTGCAGTTTTCATATAAAATTGTTTATAGAAAGGAAACTCAACATCTTGAGCATCTAAGTTAGGGTGCAAGCAAGCTGGTACTCTATGCTAGATCATCTCAATTAGTGAGATCCACATTGAAAATTAAAATATGCTTTTTAGGGGCTACCTGGCAGCAAAATCAGATTAGCTTTGAATTTAAACACCTGGCATATAAGTTGGGCACACTCCAATTCTAGACTTAGGATCAAAGTTGAATATGAGAAATCTACCAACTAGTGTTTGACTTATTTCATTTTATCTTTTAATAGCATTCTAAATCATGTATCTATTATAAATATGCCAAATAAAATTTAACTAATTTAGAATAAGTAATCCAACTTTAATTAAGAAATCCAGGCAAGTGTGTCTTTAGGACAGCATGATGTTATTATTATCTATTAATAATAATATTTTAATTAAAAACTATATGGCAAGTTGTTTCGAGACTTTACCTACATAATCACATTTAATTCTCACTAACATCTCTCTGAAGTAAACATTGTACCCATCATACAAATGTGAAAATGGTTTTAAGTGATTAAAGGACTTACCTTTTTTCATACAGTTAGCAATTTGCAGAAACAACATTTGAATTACATCATCTGAAATAAAGGTATATGCCTTAACCTCTATAGTATTAACTCCATAATAAAGAAAATTAACTTTCATTTCATTATAAATATCAAAATTTTAATTTTTTGTGAAGGCAAAGAAGCATATAACCAAAGTAACTTTGGCCAAAGTCATACAGCATTGTGACTTTTTAAAAAAATGGTAAGATATCACTATCTGAATAGGGAAATATGAAAATAGCAGGGATTTTGGAGTCAGAGTGAGATTTAAATCCAGGCTTCACTGTCTACTCATAGTGTGATCTGTAAAAGAGATAACAACAGCAACATTATTATTAGGAGAAACATTAGATAAGATCTAGCATAGTACCTTTTACTTTCAACAAGATTAGCATTTTAAAAGCTGTTAAAAATGCTTTAGTAAAGAATCACATTTAACCTCTTGTTTCTCAAGTAGATCTCCTTTTGAGTGTCAGTGTCACCTATTTTTATTTCTTGGAACCTAATGTTCTATAGAAGCAAGCATGAAAAGCTCTAAGTTAAAGTTGTCATCTTTCTAAAGAGAGAGAAAATTAATAGGGGTGCCATAGGAAGTAGTAATAACAAGGAAAAGGGTGAAAGAGAAGCGAGACACACCACTGAAGATGATTTTACAGGTTTACATTAATGATGAAACATGAAGAAGGAAAGAAGATGATAAAGGATGAGCAATTCAAAAGTTTGAGCCTGAATTAAACTAACACTTCTTCAGTTTTGCTGGTGTGCTTCTTTAAAATGTCTATTCACAACAACTTGGATGGATTTAGAGTCGATCATATGTGATCTATCACAAAAACAAAGAATAGAGTACCATATGTTCTCACTCATAAATGGACCTTGGACAATTATAATGCTATAAGAAATCGATTGGCAGTAGTGGGAAACTGCCAGTGGAGGTGGGGTGGGATTGGCAGTTGAGGGAAACTGCTAGGGGAGGGAGGGTCACACCTCATCAACAAGGTCACCTGCATAATCAACCTTTGTATACCTAACCCTGAATTGTACCCCACATCTTTATAATAAAAAAAAATTTAAGTGTATATTAACTTCTGTGGTTGAGGCATTTTATTTATGTCTTCAGCATTTTGCAGGGAGGTATCAACAAATAATAGCAATGAAATTATTGAATTTACTGACTTATGGCTCGAAGAATGTTCTTGCTGTCATGGGTGAATGCTTAGGCATATGTATTTCAACATTGCCAGTACTGGATGAAGAGTGCTAAAAAAGACAAAAGTAATCTCCTTAGTACAAGAATTCCTAAGAAATGCTCTGCACATTTTCTTGGGGACATTTAGATTCTGGACATGAGAGAATGAATGATTTCAAAACTGTACAAATTGTTCCCACAGGATCTGTCCAGTTATAAAGAAACCCCAGTCAAATGGAGCATATTTGGATGTTTCAGCCAGCATCCTGCTGCCGGCACAACTGTCTTCTATATATTTTCTTAAGTGTGATATCAGTGGAATAAATTGTGAGATGTATGAAAAGTTTGAATGGACTATACTAAATGTTTACTTTGGATAACTTGCTGAATTCTTTATCAAGAGGAAATTATGGCACAATCTTATAGTTGAAGGAGAAACAAAGTTCAGAATAATTTTATTGGGGCAACATTTTCTCAGAAAATTCAATTATAATAATCCCCATGTATAGCAATATTTCTTAATGAGAAAAAATGAGATCAGTTGAAAATGAAAGCATACAGAATGCATATAAATGAAGTCAATTTTATAGCATTTTTTCTATTGTGTATTGAAACTTTTATTTTGTAAACATGGACCACCAATTCATAAAAGCAAATTAATTATCCCCTCTCCCTTCCAAAAACGTGAAAAAACCCAAAATATAATTTCCTCATTCCCACTCTGAGTCAAAGTAAAACCCCACAGATATGAAACTATTCCATTCTTTTGAACACTACTAGCTAACATCTACTGTTTAGGTATTATTTTTCTAGCTTTCACATTAGGAATCAGTACACAATCCTTGGAATAGAAAGTAAAGGTTTAAAAAAGAAAAAAAATAAATAGAAAAAAAAGCCTGAAAGTGGTTTCAACAATAAAATATTCTTTATTCTTCTTTTTCTTCCAAACATCAAAGAGTCAACTGCTGTTTAATATGATATGATGTAGAAAGAAAATCTGGCAGCATCTCTCAGTTTGAGGCAAATCTCTTTTTATATCATATGCAGGGGCAGAGAGTCAGTGGTGATGATCTCAAACACAGCATGTTTGTTTGCGTTTATCATTCTTTTAGATTAGGAATTAAATACAGAATTACTTCTCACCAATCATTACATCCAATAGTCATCCTTCACCAATGGGTGAGCATTGTTTTGTTGAGGAAAAGTACTTAGAGAATTTCTTGTTGGGGCAGAGTCATTTCAAGGATCACATTTTTTTATGGCTGTTTCAATACTCTTATTTGCAGATAAAGCTAAAGACAAAGAAGTAAAGAGGGTTTTACTGGCATGCTAATCTTCAAGTAAAATGCTGGTGAAAAACATCAGAGTTTCCTGAAATTCAAGCTGAAAAAAATTATATAATACAAAAGAACTCATTTTGCGAATACTTCTTAACTTTCAAAAATAAGGACATATGTAAGCCAGCTACATTATTAGTCATTCTTTTATTATTTAACTCTTACTGTATGTTATTATTTAGACCTGTCCTGGAGAATTGAAAATTTGGTGTACATTCACTTGAAAATTGAAATTGTCCATTCCAGCATTTTCTGAATATAATGTCAACTGTCAAGGTCATTCTAAGTATGATACTGATTCTATGTACTGATTCTTTGTGGAATAGTAGAAAGACCAGTGTATGTGAATTCTGAAGGCATAGACTCCTGTGCTGACTCTTCCTTTTATTATCTAAATGAGTTTGGAAATACCAGTTTGTTTTTTAAATTTCTCTAAAATTATAAAGTTCATGCTCATAGTAAAAAATTTAAATTCAAACAGTAAAAGAGAATATACAAAGAAAAGTCATTTTGCAATTCCCTAGTTTGACTATCAGGGGTTTTATATCATTCTAGAAGATTTATGCATATATATATATAAGTATATGTATTTATCATTTTAAAAAATATAAACTTAAAATGATGCAAAACTATAAAATTCCTAGAAGGTAGCTATGAAGTAGAACACTGCTTATCAATCTCAGGGGAGTAGAACATAGTACATTAGTTTCCAGTCCCAGGGGAAGTCTAACCCCTTCTGTCCATTGCATCTTGGTATTGGAGTCACCAAGGAAAACATAATGCAGTCAAGTACTGGATGAAACAATGCTTTACTTATACAGAGAAGAGGCAGTATAAGACCAGCTCCAAAAATGTGTATCGGTCCCTCCAGCTAGTGCGTCCTCCCACCCAAGGCAGCTGATGCAGGAAAATTGACTTTTGCGCACCCCTTTTGCTGTCATGGGTGAATGCTTAGGCATATGTATTTCAACATTGCCAGTACTGGATGAAGAGGGCTAAAAAAGACAAAAGTAATCTACCTGTACCACAGTAGAAGCTCACCAACCTCTTTCCCACTAAGTCTGAAATCCTGAAAGCTGGGAGCCTGCCTGAGGGTCATTGATATACAAGCTAAAGCAGAACAAAGAAATATTCACTGAATCTACAGGGAAAGATACCCTCATATGAGGCGATAAGCCCCACATAGTCCATGAGGATTTTTTCTCTCTTGGTAAAGACACATTCCAGGTCAAGGCCTATTCTTATATGGCCAAATGGGAATTGAAAGACTGTATACATGATACTGTCTTTCCCAACAATAACCCAGGAGAGAAAATTTCAATGACCTTGAATATGGCAATGACTTTTAGATACAACAGCAAAACCATAATTCATGAAAGAAAGAATTATTAAAGTGGACTTCATTAAAATTACAAATTTCTGGTCTACCAATGACACTGTCAAGAGAATAAAACTACAAGAAACAGACTGGAAGAAAATATTTGCAAAAGACTTATTTGATGAAAGAATGATATCCAAACTATACAAAGAACTCTTAATACTCATTAACGTAATTTAAGAATGGGTTCAGAAAGCAAACTATCCAATTAAAATGTGAGTCAAATACCCTAACAGACACCTCACCAAAATAGATGTTCAGACAACAAATAAGCATATGAAAATACGTTCCACATCATATTCAGTGGCGAAGTGAAATGCACATTAAAACAACCATGAGATACCACCATGCACCTATTAAAATGGCCAAAATCCAGAACACAGACAATATCAAGTGCTGATGAGGATGTAAAGTAACAGGAACTCTCATTTATTGCTGGTGGAAATACAAAATTGTACAGCTACTTTGCAAGACACTTTGGCAGTTTCTTTCTTTCTTTTTTTTTTTTTT
>NW_007137308.1:35257-72235 GCF_000164805.1 Carlito syrichta | reverse complement strand
TAGGGTCTCACTCTGTCTCCCAGACTGGAGTGCAGCTCCCGGCCACTGCAGCCTTGACCAGCTGGGCTCCAGTGATCCTTCCGCCTCAGCCTTCCAAGTAGCCGGAACTAAACTACAGGTGCAGCCTGGGTGACAGAGTGATACTCCGACTCTAAATAGGTAGATAGATAGATAGATAGATAGATAGATAGATAGATAGATAGATAGATAGATAGATATAGATAGACAGGCAGATAGATAGACAGATAGATAAATAAATAAAAAAGAAATGTGCTACCAAGTAATGAAAAGATGTGGAGGAAACTTAAACACATATTACTGAGGGAAAGAAGCCAGTCTTAAAAAGCTACATACTATATGATTCCAATTTATAAAATTCAGGAAAAGGCAAAACTATGGAGATAGTAAAAAAGATCAGTGGTTACCAGGGACTAGAGTGGAGAGAGGGATGAATAGACAGAGCACAGAGGATTATTAGGGTAGTGAAACTACTCTGTAGATGCCATAATGGTGGATATACATCTTTACACATTTGTTCAAACCCATGGAATGTAGAACACCAAGAGTGAACCCTAATGTAAGCTGTGGACTTTGAGTGATAGTGATCTATCAATGTAGGTTCATCAATTATAGCAAATGCACCACTCAAGTGGGAGACGTTGATAATGGGAGAGACTATACATGTGTTGGAAAAGGGAGTTATTGGAAATCTCTGCACATTCTACTCAATTTTTCTGTGAACCTAAAACTGCTCCAAAAATAAAGCCTATTAAAAATACAAATGGGATCACATTATACATTTTCTTCTACAACATGTGTTTTATAAATCATATATCATGGGTGTCTTTTCACATTAGTACATTCAGGCCTGCTTCATCTGTTTAAAGACTGAATAATTAATTTAACTAATTGCCTATGGAAGAATATTTTGATCCATCTCAGTATTTTATACATAACCTCTTTATATACTGGCACGTTGAAATGGCACTGAGTACTAGAAATTTCCTTCTCCTAAAAGTATACATTTTGCATTGATTGAAAGTACAAATGCCTGAGGCAGGAGGATTGCTTGAGGCCAGGAATTTGACACCAATCTGGGCAACATAGTGAGACTCCCCCATCTCTAATATAAAATTAATAATTTAAAAAGGAGCACAAATTATTCAAGTTTTGAAAGCAGTATGGTAGAGTTGGCAGTTGGAAACTGAGCGCTCAGGATCTCAAGTGCTAAAAAGATGGTGGCATTCCTATGGTAGTTCAAACAAAAATTAATTAATGTCATACGAATGTGGCCTTAGATAACTTCCAATGTTAGATGGTAGCTTACATGTAAAAAGACCACTGTCACATTTACACTTTTATGTGTAAAAAGGTCACTGTCGCTTTGCACTATAGAGAGAATGACTAAAATACATCAACCTACACAGAAAAATAAAAATAAATGTTTCCTTACAAGTTCTAATATGTATTTGGTGTCAGTAAAATGGCCCAAAGTTTGAAGACCATGGCAAATTATAGCTGTGTTAATGATAAACCTTGAGATTTACTGTTTAAATCTGGTAGCTGGAAGAATTTCTTCATAAGGAAGATGAAAAACAAGACATTTATAATGTGTATTACTTCCACGCTGCATTACTCTTTGGAAACACATGACAACAGTCATAGGAATTTTGTTATTACAACCTTTTCCTTCATATCCACATCATGTTGATAAACTAAAGCTCTCATTTTCTGGGAACATCCTTATCCATAGCAAAGGAAGAACAGTGAGCCTTCAGTGAGGGGGTTGAGAAGCCAAATGACCTTCAGTTTTGAGGCAGTTATTTACAAGTACTTAAAAAGTCTCCTCTGTAAGGTGACTATCATAAAGGGAAAGAGAGGATGAATCCACTTAGCCACTAAGTGGTTCTCCTGCTGTGGCAGCACATCCAGACAAATTTAAAGCAGATTCAGAACTTGAACTCTGTTTCCATTTTCTACAAGTAACACACATTAAAGGTCTGTACTGTAAATCTGAAGCATGTGGTCATTTGTGAGGGTCATGTGTTAACAATCTCAGTCCAATCAGCTGCACAGTGGGCTTAAAGGGATGACAGAAAACATCCTCACAGGCTTGATGATCATTTTTACCTTTAAACTTTTATTTTCAACATTCACGCTTAGGTTATTCAATGCATTTAAAGTGTTCTTTAATACTGTGGCGAGGATTGTTGATCATGCTTCCAGCAATTGAAATAGCACCCAATTAACAAATAATGGTTTGGTTAGCTGAAAGCCTGCATTGTTATCCAGAGTGACCAAGCTCTTTTAATAAGTGCAGTGTCCTCAGTTGACTCAAGCAGGTGAAGAGTTGTTCAGCATTCATGACAACATCATATGAACTATCTGGTAAGTCTTCTGCTGAAAGTAAGGGGCAAAGTCAGAACCTGCTGTCATCTCTCTGCTGGTCCACAGTCTGTAAATGTAGTAGCAGATTCTGGCTCAGAGTCCCAGTCCTGCCTTGGTTATCAGTGCCTTCTATGCTGTTGCTGGGAGTTGTGGTGCAGAGCTAGACCAGGAGCAGGAGAGTCTTTTGGGGGCTGGTACATGGACCTCCAGGAAACACTAGTTATTTTTTTAGACTTTGGTTTTCACGTATGTATAATGGGGATGATGCTATATAAATTACCAAAATATTAATATTGATTATCTCAGTATCCCAACTACTTTTTGGCTTCTGTCTCCCTCTCTGTGTTAAGTGTTACTGACTTTACTTTATCTGTATCTTCATTGTAAAAGTTCCCTGAAGTCTTAATTTTTACTAGGCATGACATGTATAAACAGGCAAGACACACATCAAACAAGAAAGAATGAAGCAATACCTGTAGGTAAGACTTGAGGTACATAGAGCAGGGACATAGAGCAATCAATATAGTGTGAAATAAGATATTAGAAAGACTTCTTTTGAATCTTTGCCCCAGATAGTTCATATACCTAGTGTTGAACATTTTATATTCTCTTTTTAGTGGGGGGAATGCTTCAGGACATTGGTCTGGACGAATATTTTTTTAGTAAGACCTAAAAAGTCTAGGCAACCAAGGCAAAAATTGACCATATGGGGTTACATCAAGCTAAAAAGCTTATGCACAACAAAGGAAACCATCAACAAAGTGAAAAAAGCAACCCACAGAATAAGAGAAAATATTTGCAGACTATTCATTCAACAAGGGAGTAATAATCAGAATGTATAAGAAACTCAAGTCAACCGCAAAAACAACAAATATTCCAATTTTAAAAATGGGGAAATGAGCTGAATAGACATTTCTCAAACAAAGACATACAAATGGCCAACAGAAATATGAAAAAAATGCTCAACATCACTAAGCATCAGAGAAATGCAAATCAAAACTACACTGACATGTCATCTCACCCCATTTAGAATTCCTATTAGTAAAAGAACAGTAAATAACAAACGCTGGCCAGGGTATGGAGAAAGGGGAGTGTACTTGTACACAATTAGTAGGAATGTAAATTAGTACAGCCACTATGGAAAACCAAATGGAGGTTCTCCAAGAAAATAAAAATAGATCTACCATATGATTCAGCAATTCCACTGCTGGGTATTTATAAAACAAACAACAACAACAACAACAAAAAATATATATATATATAGAGAGAGAGAGAGAGAGAAGGAAATCAGTATGTTGAAGAAATAACTTGCACTCTCATGTTTATTACAGCATTATTTACAATAGCAAAGATATGGAACCAACCTTAGTGTTCATCAATGGATAAATGGATAAAGAAAATGTGGTATATATATACAATGGAATTTTATTCAACCATAAAAAGAATTAAATCCTGTCATTTGCAGCAACATGGATGGAAGTAGAAGACATTATGTTAAGTGAAATAAGCCAGGCACAGAAAGACAAATGTCACATGTTCTCACTCATATGTGGGAGCTAAAAAAAAAATCGATCTAATGAAGGTAATTAATAGAATGGTGGTTACCAGAGACTGGGAAAGACAGTGGGGGGGGCGGGGGTGAAGAGAGGTTTACTAATGGGTCCAAATTGCAGTTAGATAGAAGGAATAAGATCTAGTGTTTGGTAGTACTATAAAGATGACTGTAGTTAGCAATAATTTATTGTATCTTTCAAAATAGCAAGCGGAGAAGATTTGGAATGTTCTTTTTTTTGGAATGTTCTTAACACAAAGAAATAATAAATGTTTGAGGTGATGGATATCTTAATTACCCATATTCGATCATTACACATTGTATGCTTATATTAATATATCATGTGTGCCCCATAAATATGTACATTATTATGTATTCATTAAAATTGAAAATAAATAAAACATTAAGTGTATATTTTTATCAGATCTTCACATATTTGTACTCATTTTCAATAATTAGGGTGAATTCTTTACTAGCAGACATCGTTAACTTTTGTAATTGCATATTTTAAAAAATGTCTTAGTAACTTTCCTCAAAACCATAAAGTATATAGGATTTATGTATGCTATTACAATGAGAAATGAAACTTATAGGATGTCCTTATAAAGAAACTTAATTTTTCCTCCCATTGCTTCTTTAAATCTCTATGACCTTGGTGCTTCATCTGCCCCAGATTCCAAATCTAGCAAGACTTTCCTGGTCATTCTTAGATGATACCAACAGTTTTCTGATCACTTCAGTTAAAAACAAACTAAACAAACAGAACCAGTATTGGTTTATAAATTTAAATGCCTCACCCTATATACTTGACATTACTTGAATTTTCTTTTAAGTCAGACTTTTTTTTCTCCCCATGTTCGGCTGTTCCTTCAGAAGGAAGCCTGAAGTTGGGAATGGGAATAGTGACTGCTTTCTTATGACTTTCCCCACTTGCAGCTTCAAGTCTTTTTAAAAAAAATCTAGTCAACCATATTCCTGACCCTTTCAGAGTAGGAGTACAGGGAGTGAGAAGTAAAGGGAGCATAAACATTTTTATTTGGCTGGTGATATATTTGTGCTTTCTGTATCTGGCATTAATTTAAAATTGACCTTTTGTCTTATGAATACTTCCAGGTTCTTTTGAGCTTCCTCTTCCCCTCTAGTAGTCCCCTTGACATAGGAAAACATCTGTCTGCTTTCTTGCTCCACACTGAGAACCATAGGCAACCTGCACTACATTCACCTACCCCATTCTGGATCTTTCTTCTGGATAACCCCTATCCAGAAAACATTCACATATCCTTTGCCTGGACAAATTGGACTTCAGGTCACCAAGTTCATTGCCTCACTTCTTCATTATACCTTCAAAGCGGTTAGCCATCCATTTCTTGTACTTTTGATTTTCCTTGAAAGTGCCAAATGGCAGTTGATTGTGTCTTGTAAACTGCTAGGGACACATGAATTTCTAAGTTTGAGAAGAAGGGCAACCATTGACCTGCCTCTTGAAACCTGTTGCCATTATGTCCTTGAATCCTTGTTACTGAACTCTATCCTTGCATCCTAACCTCCAAATTTGCACAGGGATTTCATAGTCTTAAACATTTTCCCATGTCTCCTAAGAAACCCAAGCTATGTACCCTATTTCCTCTTTCATTTGTCATCACTTTATCTGTTATTGGGGATACAATTCTTACTTCAATACTTGACACCTAGGCTACTTCTTATTTGCTGACCCTCATTTTAAGATTTTGAAGCCTTAAGGAATGCAGGTCATTTTAAAGATTAGACTGAGCCAAAATAATTAGGAGATTAAATTATTCATTGGCTGAATATCCTATACCAAGTTTTGCATACTCATGAGCTGATTTTTAGAAACCCAATATTAATGCAGCTAAATTGCCGAAAAGGAATATTTAGTAATCATTTTAAAAATGAAATAAATAGAAATCATTTACCCCAAGAACATTGAATAAATACTGTGTTTGCAAAATCATCTGTGTTTTGTCATATGATCTTCACTAATACTCCTTTTCCTTCTCCTGTAATCTAGTACAGAGATTCTCAATATTTGGTTTAGCATAACACATGTAAAGGATACTGTAACAACCTGTGACGCTGCCATGGATGATGCCAATGCCATATGCAAGTCCCGAGTATGCCATATTATTTCAGAGACCTATTTATTTGAGCTGAGTGTACTTCCTGATACCCATTATTCTTGGTTAGCTATTGAAATTGAGCTCAAGCATCAGTTAGTTCTATGTACATTTATTGAATGTCTACTATATTCCAGGAATTTTAACTATATTTAAAGTAAATTTAAAATTTAATCAAGATCTGTCTAGTAGGAATGACAGGAATATAGCATTGTTGATTCAGCAACTACTTACTGAGTGACTTCAGTGAGATAAAGATCTGACATGAAAAAGTGTCCAGCCTCACTAATCATCAGAGAAATGCAAATCAAAACTGCATTGAGATACACCTAACTCCAGTAAGAATGGCCACCATTAATAAAACGATAGATGCTGGCGAAGATGTGGAGAAAAGGGATTGCTTCTACACTGTTGGTGGGAAAGCAAACTGGTAAAACCTCTATGGAAGTTGGAAGTGTGGTGATTCTTTTTTTTTTTTTTTTTTGAGTTGGAGTCTCACTCTGTCGCCCAGACTGGACTGCAGTGGCCACTCCCGGTCACTGCAGCCTCGACCTCGACCTGCTGGGCTCCAGCGATCCTTCCACCTCAGCCTTCCGAGTAGCTGGAATTACAGGCACGCGCTACCACGCCCGGTTGATTTTTTGATTTATTGTAGAGATGAGGTCTCGCTGCCCAGGCGGGTCTCGAACCCGGGGGCTCAGGCAATCCACTCACCTCAGCCTCCCAAAGGCGCGGGATTACAGGCTGAGCCACTGGTGATTCTTAAGAGAACTAGAAATTGAACTTCCATACAACCCAGCAATTGCCCTTCTGAGAATATACCCAGAAGAACTTAAATGACTCTACAAAAAAGATACTTTTGTGCATGCATGTTTATTGCAGCACTGTTCACAATAGCAAAAACATGGAAGCAGCCATGCTGCCCATGAAAACTGGACTGGATTAAAGAAAACGTGGTACATACACACAATAAAATATTACGCAGCCATAAGGAAGGACAAACATGGACTTTGCAGCAACTTGGATGGACTTGGAGTCCATAATACTCAGTGATCTATCACAGAAACAAAGAACTGATTACTACATGTTCTCACTCATAAGCAGACCCTGAACATTTACCATAATACAATAAGAAAGGGATTAACAGGAGCTGGAAGCTGCTGGGGGTGAGGGTGGGGGGGCACATAACATTAATAAGAGTACCTAATCTCAAACCAGGCTAAGTGGGGACTAAAGAAAGGTCTCAGTTTTACCTATATGATGACCACTTGTATACCTAATTCTGAATTGTATCCCACACCTTTAAAATAAAATTAAAAAAACTCTGATTTCATATTATTGAATATGCCAGAGGAGAGCAGTTTGTTGAGATTTTTAGCAAACATGTGAATATAAACATGTGGACACGTTATCTGATCAAAATTATTGTAATAGAACAGATTGTGAAACTATTATGATGATGATTACAGGATGCTTCATGGGATAGAATAAGACACTATGATCACATTTGTAACATTTTGTGTATTTGCTTTTGGCATAAAATAGTTGAGCAAATAAAGACTTAAAAATTCCATCATTTTATCTCATGCTCCAGATTTCTGAGTATGGAAAGGGATTCTTGTTTTTGCCTCCTTATCCCAGAATAAAGAAGGCATCAATAGGTACAAAGGGTAGGTAGGGCTCGTTCTTGGAATGAGCAGTGTGAGGTGGAGAATGATATGCTCAGGGAGCAAATTGGTGGATAGAGTTTACAGGACTGGAAACAGCTGGTTTAAATAAGCAGATTTCCTGTTAAATTGATCCTAGCTAGCTGAGCAACTGAAACGTAATCAGTTTTCTCTAAACCTGGATATATCCTATTTCCTTGATTTATGTGGCCCAACCCTGTTCCTATTCCTTGGGCCCGCAGTACTCTGAGTGGTCTGTAAAATATATCTCCCTTCTATCAGTTTCTGTTGTGCTATGTTTTGTTAGGATCTCCAGGCACCAAGTGCATTCTTCTTACATACAAGTGATATACAAAAGAGTCAGTTTTATAAACTTTTGCAAATCTGGAAACTTTTCTTAAGGTTATTACTAACTTAATCCTAATATAAATCTTGTCTCCTAACATTACGAATAACAATAATAACAAAATAATAGCAGCTAGCATTTATTCAGTGTTTAGAATGCTTCAGGCACTGCTCTAAGTGCTTTTTGTATAGTGGCACTTTAATATTCACAACAACCTAGGCGGTAGGCACTATTACAGCCCTCATTTTACAAGGAAGTTGATACATGAAGAGTTTAAGTAACTTGCCCAAGGTCCAACAGCTAGGATTTTGACAATAGAGTCTACATTTTTAACCAATATACTGCTTCTTGGTTGAACTGATGATAGCAGTTAAGTGGCTTTTCAATGTCTGATAATGTGTTCATGACTTTGTAGTTTCAGTTATCACCAAGTCCTCTTCATCAACCAGGTTACTTCTTAGGTATATGCTTTTGGAATTCTGTTTGAAGCCCTCTCATGCACTTCCACCCCATAATCTCAAGATTTGTGGAAATGTTTCCTGGTCCCTTGTGACTCTCACATGGGCCTCATTCCCTACTCAGCTACAATTCAAGTCTATCAATTATCTGTTGAAAACAATTATCTGTGAAGCCTTCCCTTACTCTTGTGATTGGGTCAGGCTTTTCTGCTTAAAACTCACAAAGCCCTGTGTATTTCTTCTGAGTCTTTATCATGATCATCATTGTTATAACGGAGTCTTAAATGCCTGTCTCATCCTATATATTAGATGTTCTGTAAGAGCAGGAATTGCATCTGCCTTGTGTATTGTTGTATTGTAAGCATTTATTTGATGACTAGAGTATGGTAAGTACTAATAACTGCTACACAAGTGACTTTCTGTTTTTTCGTATAGAATCCCCTCACATAGGTCCATTTCACCTCTGCTTTCCTTTGTCATTAATTGATCCACTCTTTTCTTATTTATTTATTTATTATTTATTTAATTATTATAGTTTATATGTATATTATTTTAAAGATGTGGGGTACAATTCAGGATTAGGTATACAAGTGGACATCGTACAGGTAACTTTGGGCCCCACTTGGCCTGGTTAACTGATCCAATTTTGACACTATATTCAGATTTTCCTGTACTTCTGTCAATCGAATAGCATCATCCATCAATTTCATTGGATTCATCAAGTAGTTAGTCTGTATAATCCTTGTCCTCAAGGAACTGACAGCTGAAAGGATAAGACAAGTAAAATATCTTGAGAGTAAGAGATGTACTATGATAAGTACTGAGATGTATCTTAGATTAAAGTTTGAAAGAGTTATGTTTGTTTGTTTAGAGTCGGAGTCTCACTCTGTTGCCCAGGCTGGAGTGCAATGGCATGATCATGATGGTCACAGCTCACTACAGCCTTGACCTCCAGGGGTCAGGCGATCCTTCCACCTCAGCATCACAAGTAGCTGGACTACAAGGCGTGCACCATTGTGCCCAGCTAATTTTCTGATTTTTTTGTAAAGACAAGGTTTTTACTAGGTTGCCTAGGCTGGTCTCGAACTCTTAGGATCAAGCAATCCACCTGCCTCTTGGCCTCCCAAAATGCTGGGATTATAGGTATGAGCCACCACGCCTGGCCAAAATTTGAGAGAGTTTAGAAAATGGACTAATACATTTGATCTCCACAGGTATGTGGGAAGGTGCATAGTTAACCTGCAAATTTGTTTATTTCAATCGTTTTCTCCAAAAATATCAGAGGAAAGTAAAAGTGAGCTTGAAACCTATTTTAACCTATGATTGCTTTCTCTAAAATAGTTTCTTACTAGACTACTCCTTCCTTCCTGAGGAAACTGAAATGGTGTACAAAGCATCTATTTCCGTTTTGTTTTTCTTACATTAGTTAAGCATAGGTTTCAGCCTCAGCAGGATGAAGCAGGTTGTTTGCAAAAACAAAGAAGAATCAGTATTTTTTCAAACAGTTTCAGTCTAAAAATAGATGATAGGCATTTTATTTGCAGCTTGACCTACCAGTCTGTCTTGTTTGCCATGCCCCATTCTGCCTTTATGATGCAAGTAAGCTGTGGACGAGTGAAGAACTGGACCTTCATGCTGTGAACCCTGCTTGCTACTGCAGGGTGTGCTCATTCTACCCCATCTTTAGCAGTATCAATCAGTTCCAGGTGGAACAAAACTCTTTCTCAGCACGTAGGAACCACAAGCCCTTCACCGAGTCTCTCTTCTTCCATAAAAGTCCTAGGTATGGGGTGGTGAAGGTACCTGATCTGGTCCTGGATCATCTTTTCAACACTGCTAACTGACCCAGGGTACCTGCCTGCCTCTGAATTAGGCATCTACAATTATTGACAAATGAATTATCCTTTGGGAAATTCTATATTTTCTTTGCTGCTTCCAAAGAATAGACAGTTTATTATCCTCATGTGGGATACAAATTACATATTTTTTAAAAGGTCCACAGGCAGTATGCTCTATGAGCCTCATGAAAATCCTGGGAGTGAGATATGGCAAGGTTTTTGGCTGCACATTACTCAGGAGGAAACAGACACAGGGAACAGCCAGTCCCAACCTTTTCAGCAAATGAAGTCTTCAACCCCTTACAAAGGGGATTGAGTCATTTTGACATGACTGCAAAATGTCTTCTTTCCCACATCAGAATGTCCCTGGGTAGTCACTTATCCATTCTTTTCTACCTCAAAAAAATAAGAGTTCATTTTCTGTACCAAGAATGACTCCTACACTTGTGCTTGTCTCTTCTATTCCTGGCTATCTCACCTTAGAGAGAAGACCTTTGACCAAGTCCAAATCTTCTGTTTCATAGACTGTAAAATTCTATAATTTTACTTTGCTCTTTTCATTTCCTTCTGACAAAATGTATTTCTGACAAATCTACTGGTGAAGGCTCTTTCATGGGCCATTATCAATGCCAAGTTTGGTTCAGTTCATACACACTTACTAGGCCCATGTGCAAGGAAACCTTTTAGAGTGCTTTCTACAAAGCTTTAAAATGGGGTTGGAGGTGTCCAGAAAGGAGCACTGTCTTTTCCAGGCACTCAATTTCACTTGCTAGATCTCATTCTCTTCCCAAGTATATCATTGAGCAACTTTGGGTTTTTTTTTAATCTGTTGTGTCAATCAAATTTTCTATGCTTTCTTGAAGCATATGCCTATAACCTTGCAGGTCATCCAGGTTACAGTATGTTTCTGTTTGTGACCCTCTATCATGCTTGCCTCAAAATTAAATAGTCTCTCTGTGAATATATCCCAGGAAAGTGGGAGCAGTCCCACAGCATCAGGCTACTTGGTAGTTTCCAAGGAAAATAGATGGTTTTTCTTCCTATTTGCTCTTCTAAAGTGTGTTTGTAAAAGGTTGGTTAGCCGGGTTCGGTGGCTCAGCCTGTAATCCTGCCCTTGGGAGGCTGAGGTGAGTGGATTGCCTGAGCCCGCGGGTTTGAGACCCGCCTGGGCAACTTGACGAGAACTTATCTCTACAGTAAATCAAAAAATCAGCCAGGCGTGGTAGCGTGGGCCTGTAGTTCCGGCTACTTGGAAGGCTGAGGCGGAAGGATCGCCGGAGCCCAGTGGGTCGAGCCTGCGGGGGCCGGGAGCGGCCACTACACTCCAGTCTGGGCGACAGAGTGAGACTCCCACTCAAAAAAAAAAAAAAAGTAGGTTGGTTATCCAATTCGTGATGGAGAAGTATTCTTTTTGCCATGTGATGCCAGCTAATCAAATAGCTAAAGAAAGTGCTTGGAGAATGGATAATGAAAATAGTTACTTATGTTTACATAATAATATTCAAGGCAATAACTACCCCTCCTCCCTTTAAAAAAGCTAGTATGTCTAATAAGAAGATGGTAATTAAATATACACACTAATATCTATTGTGCCTCATTTCCTTGACCTTCTAGAGGAGGGAGACAGACAACAAATGGAATAAATATGGGAAATATAATAATTTAGATGCTACTATATTCTGTGAATAAAACTAAATCAGGGGAAGGTATAGGTTGTGCTGAGGGGTGAGGTTGTAAATTTAAATAGAGTGGTACTAAAGGCCTCACCAATAAGGTGTTATTTGATCTCAATCATGAAAAAGGTAAGAGTAATGTGCCACCTTTTACTGTATTTAGCTGTGTTTTCTTGAACAACTTACTGATTTCTCTGAGCCTCCATTTTTTCTTTTGTGATTAGAGGATAACAGCTACATGGCAGAGTTATTTTTAGTATTAAATGACAGGATGTTAGCACAGTATCTGTTCAATAGTAGGTGATTAATAAATGGCAGCTTTATTAAGAATGAGTCACCTTCAATATTAGTCATCTGAGTCAATTGCTTCCTAAAATGAATTCATGTGAGTTATTGTTCCCTTATTGTCCTTTTGATATAAAGTTAACTTTTTGGTTAACTTTCTTTCTTGGCTTGTGATTTATACAGCTACTAAGTTATTAAGAATCATTAAAATGTTACCTCCAATAATCAGTTATTAGGTAATGGGACTTGAGTGGATTAGACTTGTTAGCCAACTGCCTTGAGTTTGTTGATTCCTATCGAACAATAGTAAAAATAATAGTCAATAGGAAGTTTTAAAAAAGGGTTTCCATAAAATAAAGAGTTTGAAACATAAACATGGCTTCAAAGAGATTGAAACATGACCTAGTTATAAGTATATGTTTGCAAAATCAATTTAGGATAATAAAATAAACATGTATTTTATTTTTATTCTAAATGCCAGAGTTATTTTGCACAGTGCCAATAGGAAAAAGAAAATGAAATATTATAAGAAACAAAATAGTCAAAATAATTATGACTGGAAAGTGAATCAAATAGAAAAATATTTCCCAGTATGAAAGTTGATATATTAAACAGTAATAATGCATTCATGTCCAACGGGGCAAGTAATCAATTTAGGGAGCCAGATTTTCCTGGGAGAATTTTCACAGTGATTTAGATGTGAGATTTTCCCCTGAAGTCTTTCCAAATTTTAACTGTAACTAAATGCTAAGCATTTGTTTTAGTCAGTTACATGCCCTGAAAGTTTTACATTTCTTATCATTCAGAAAACTTAAGGGTAGGAATAAAAGTTTGCAATGAATGTGAAAGGGGGATGGTCACAATATAGTAAAACTTCTGGATTCAAATGGTGGTGCATATAGGAAGCCTTATAGAATAGTGGAGAGTATGAGCTCTGGAGCCAAGTATAGTCATGGGTCTGTCTTTTACATACTACGTATTTGATCTAACTTCTTTGTGCTCCATTTTATTTTTGTTTGTTTAATCTCTAAAATTGAGTTAGCAATATTAGGTTTAGCAATATTACATCTACATTTGTGTATGTCAAAAATGATTATCAGCTTTTTTATAGGGTTGAGCCTGATAGTACCTACCCTAAAGGTAGGTTATTGAGGGATTAAATGAATTTATTGACATGAAGTGATCAAAATAGTATCTGAAATATAAGTGCTATATAAGAATGAAATGTTATTAATTATTATTAATGTTAACTACATCACCTGGTGAAGCAAAAGTCTTTGGTTAGCCTGTGAGGCTTTATTGCTCTGGTTGAAAGTTTACCCTGAAATCTGTAGGTGAGCCCCATGGTTCTGAGGCAGGGAAGCACTGGTGGTTAGTTCCAACATATCTGTGAATGTTATTTCTACTGAATCAGATTGCTATCATTTTTTCACTCAGTCTCCTTTTGGTCAGAATGATATGACTGTAAGCTTAGTGCACTATAGAAATAATTTACTATAATAGCTTTGGAGCCATTAATGAAATGATGGTTTTCCAGCAGGGTAAGTTTGAATATACCGGGAGAATCGATCTCTAGATCTGATTTGCTACCTGTATGTAGTTTGCCCATTCCCATTTTCTTGAAATGGCTTTAGCTTTCCAGTATATCACCTTTTTTTTTTTCATTTTCTCCTACCACAGTACACATTGCTATTAGTCTCATCTGTTAACTCCAAGTCCTCTTCTAGACCTCTAAATGATAAGGACATCAAGGAAGGCCTTGAACCTATGATCTCCTCTACCTATACTTAATCCTAAGTGACTTAATTAGCCCCATGTTTGGAATTATATCTGTAAACTTATATCTTCACAATGTGTGCATCTTGCTCACTTGTTCCCTGAATCTAGACTCATACACAACTATCTCAATCTAGATGTCTAATTGGTGTCTTATACTTAATGCATCAAAACCTAAACTCCTAATTCCTTTTCTAAACCTCCTCTATCTTATTAAGTACCAACTCTTTTTTTTCAGGTGGTTAGACAAAAATATCAGTACTATTCTTGACTTCACTCATTCTCTCACACAACACATTCAAGGAAGCATCAAATCTTACCACCTATGTATCCATAATGCGGGGGGCCAGCCCCTGCAGAGAGATTTAGGGGGTCTTTAGGAGGTATGGCGGTGTCGGCAATTATTCTGGAGAAATAAAGAGAAAGAAAGAGACTGAACTCTGTCTAGTGCAGAAGCCGTTTAATGGGACAAACTGCAAGTCTTTTACCCCAAATTTTCACAAGTTAAATCACAAGACTTTCACGTGAACACAAAGCCAGGTGGATGAGGGGCGTCCTCCACCCACCAGGTGTTTCCTCAAGCATGAGGAAGGACAATCCCAATATTTCACTGTTCCTTATGCTTGGCTAATGTTCCTCAAAAACAGTATAACAATTCTAACATCATAATATTCTGATAATCAATAACTTCTAAAGCTTATGCATACACAACACCTAATGACTAACTTAAATCCTAATACCTTTCTATTCTGTGCTAATTTAACCTATACTATAGAAACTCTTAATTATAGCTCAAACCAGTTCCTAAAGAATGTGGTGCAGTCCAAAGATCACACTGGGCCATTTCCAGGAACAATTGATTATAATCTCTTAACAAAATGGCTATTCTAAAATCCTATATATCTATCTTAACTCTATAAAAATTTCTAATTCCTAATTCTAATATATAAAGCTGATCATCAGCAATAAAGCTTCTAAAATAAAACCCAAATGCAAACTATAAATTGTACTAAAGCTGAAACCATAATTAGTAGAAGAATGGAAACAATGAAATTTCTTAGCTGTATTCTTATTAAACCTCAAAATATCATGTTTGATCATGCCTGAACTAACATAATTCACTGATGTAGCCTAACCTATTCTACAATGCTTTCTATGAATAAAATAAATTCAGTTTCTATAATAAGTAAAAAAAAAAACCCTACACTAATTGTAGCTATAAACCAGTTTAAAAGAATGCAGCCCAGTCCAAAGTACGTGCTGGGCTCTTAGGAATGTGGCCCGGTCCAAAGTTCATGCTGGGCCATTTCTGGTAACTCTAGATAATCATCTATACCATCTAAAGCTGAAAACAACTTTCCATATGTATATACTAATTCTACAAATATATTTTTAAATCTTATAAAGAAGCTTGTATCATATATAAGGCTCCCAAATGTGACCCGAATTTGAACCGTAATTGATTGAAAGGCCAAAACCACAGTCTGTGAGAAATGGGAACAATGAATCCCTAGAGTTAGCCATGCCTGTCGTACTCTCGAAGTTTCAAGCTTCAATCATCAAAGTCCCTGCTAGTGAGATGTGCCAAACAGCAAAAAAGGAAAGAGGAAATGGGTCATCAGCTCCTGAACTCATCCTATTGGTCTTAGGGTCCGCAGCCCGCCTGGATCCCTAATGCTCAGGCAGGCCTCCACGGCTGGCTCCCAACACCTTAGTATATCTAGGTTCTCACCAACTTCACCACTGACAGCTTCGTCTAAATCCCTACCACCGAAAGTATATGGTATCCACCTAACGACTTTTTCTCTTTCTATTTTTATTCCACAAAAGAGAGAAAGCGATCCCTTTAAAGCAAAAAAACAGAACATGACACATCTTTACTTTCAACTCTCCAATGACTTCTCATCTCATTCAGAGCAAAATCTAAAGTCCTTACCATTTCCTCATGTTAATTCATGGTGTCTGGCCCCTGTTGACCTTTCTGACCATACCTCCCATCACTGATACCCTTATTCATTTCAGTAGAACTATAATGGCCTTCTTGCTTTTCCTTAAATATACCTAATCATTTCCTTTCTCAAAGTTTTTGCATTACACTTATTTTCATCCTTCAGATATTTGCAGGGATTAATCTATCAGAGCATTCTGGTCTCTTATTAAATGTTATCTTGTCATAGAGGCTTTATTTACTCTAGAAAAAATAATAACCTCTTTAGGCATTCCCTGTCATTATCACGCTTTATTTTTCTTCATAGCACTTATCACTATCTGATATAACTTACTATGCATTCACTTATTTTTTAATCACCTATATATCACTTATTTATATGTATTAACACACACACACACTCTCTCTCTCTCTCTCTCTCTCTCTCTCTCTCTCTCTCTCTCTATATATATATATATATATATATATATATATATATAAAATAGATACAATAGCTAAAAGAAGGCATGGAACAGATTCTTCCTCATAGACCCAGAAGAAACTAACACTGTGGATACCTTGATCTTGAATTTCTGGCCTCCAGAATTGTAAGACAATAAGTTTTTGTTCTTTAAGCTAATCAGTTTGTGGCACTTTGTTAAGACAGCCCTATAAAACTAACACAATGACTTTTATGGTGATGAGGAAGTTATCTTCTATTCCTCGTGTGAGTCATTTTATCATAAAAGTGTTTTAGGTTTTCCAGATGACTTTTCTGAATAAGTTGAGATGATCATGCATTTTTCTTCTTTGTTCTATTAATGTGATATATTACATAGATCGATGCTCTTATGTTGATTTACCCTTGCATTACTGGGATCAATTCTACTTGGTCATGGTATCAATCTTTTTAAGATGTTGTTGGATTCTGTTCGCTAGTGTTTTGTTGAGGGTTTTTGTACCTGTGTTTATAAGGGATAGTTGGTCTATAATTTTCTTCTCTTGTGATATGTTTATTGGGTTTTTGGTTTCAGGGTAATTCTGGCCTCTTAGAATGAGTTAGGAAGTATTACCTCCACTGTCATTTTTTGGAAGAATTTGAGAAGAATTGCTGTTAATACTACTTTAATTGGTAGAATTCAAAGTGAAGCCATTTGGATCTAGACTTTGTTGTGAGGTTTTGTAGTACTGATTCAATCTTTTTTTTTTTTGAGTTGGAGTCTCACTCTGTCGCCCAGACTTGAGTGCAGCAACCGCTCCCGGCCACTGCAGCCTCGACCTGCTGGGCTCCTGCGATCCTTCTGCCTCAGCCTTCCATGTAGCTGGAATTACAGGCATGCCCTACCATGCCTGGCTGATTTTTTGATTTATTGTAGAGATGAGGTCTCACTGCCCAGGCGGGTCTCAAACCCGCGTGCTCAGGCAATCCACTCACCCCAGCCTGATTCAATCTTGTTATAGGTCTTCTGAGATTTTCTGTTTCTTCTTGAATCAGTTTACATAATCTGTATGTTGCTAGGAATTTGCCCATTTTATCCAGGCTACCCTTTTTCGGGTGTACAAGTGTTCGTAGTGTTCTCTTATAATCCTTTTTGTTTCTGTAAGGTTGTTTGTAAAGCCCCCTGCTTTCATTTCTGATTTTAGTTATTTCTATTCTTTCTCTTTTTTTTTCTTTGTTAGTCTAGCTAAAGGTTTCTCAATTTTGTTGATCTTTTCAAAGGACTAACTTTTGGTGTTGTTGATTCTGCTGTTTTTTTCTATTCCTTATTTTATTGATCTCCAACCTAATCTTTATTATTTTCTTCCTTCTGTTGGCCTTGGGTTTACTTTGTTCTTTTTCTTTTTATTTTTTTTACTGGTTCTTCAAGGTGTAAAATTAGTTTATTGATTTGATATCTTTCTACTTTTTTAAAGTAGGCATTTTGTAGCTACAAAATTTCCTTTGAGCACTGCCTTCACTGAATCCTATAGGTATTTGTATGCTGTGTTTCTGTATTTATCTCTAAGTATTTTTTAATTTCTCTTGTGATTTCTACTTTGACACACTAATTATTTAAGAGTGCATTGTTTAACTGAATACATATGGGCACGAGGATGAGAACAACAGACACTGGGGCACTCCTAAATAGGGTAGGGAGAGAGGGGGTAAGGCTTGAAAAACTACCCTCTGTGTACCATGTCCACCACCTAGGTGATGGGCTCATTCAAAGCCCAAACCTCACCATCGTGCAATATATGAACAAACCTGCATGTGTACCCCTTGAATAAAAAGTAAATAAATAAAAAGAGCATGCTGTTTTAATTCCATATCCTTATGGATTTTTTACTTTTTCTTCTGTATTGATTTCTAGTTTCATTCCATTATGGTCAGAGAAGATACTTTATACAATTTCAGTCTTTCTATAAGTTGATTGTTTTGTGGCCTAACCTGTGGTCTGTCCTGGAGACTATTCCATATGTGCATCCAAGGAACGTAATTTTGCTATTGTTGGGTAGTTTTGCTTCATTTTTCAGGGTTTTATGACAGGTCGTTACATGGTCTATTTAAAAAGATATTGAATTCAATATTTTTGAGGTCTTCCTTCTCACATGAACCATGATACTTAGAATGTATTTGTCTTTGGAGTTCTTTATATATTGATCCACTGTCTTTTAGTTTGAGAATTTATAGAGAATTATGATTTATTCATTCAGCACATTTTTTCTGAACTTAAGTTTTAGACATATTTTTAATTGCCAGAATATATCAGTGAACAAAACAGAGAAATGTCCTGATTTTAAATATCTTTCAGTGTGGTATAGTGAGGCAGACAGTAATTAAGTAAGCAGATAAATAGCAATTTCAGATAATGATAAATGCTATGAGGAAAATAAAACATTGTGATAGGATAGAGTGACTCGGGCAGTATGTGCCCGTTATGTGTGTATGTTTAAGTGTCTGGGAAGATTTAGATAGAAAATTCAGGAAACATAACTCTGAGGTATAGACATATAACCTGGCATCTTGAAAGATATTGATGAGTCATCCCTGTACAGAGCTCAAGGAAAACTTTTCCATGCTAACTGTTTGTGGTGTGGATGAGTTTTATATGCTCTAGAGACAAAAATAAGGATAGTGTGACTGGAGCTTATTGTACTGATGGGAGGATGACGTAAAATATAAGTAACTTAGGCAAGATACTTATCATGCTTGATATGCCATGATAAGAACTTGGAGTTCATTCTTAGTACATTGGGAAATCTTTTGAGAATTTTGAGCAAAAGAGTAACATAAGATTTTTGTCTTAAATAAGTGGTAGGCTTGGGCAGAGGAGCTGATATAGAATTGAGCCATTGCTTGTAAAGTAGAACCACTGGTCATCTGGATGATTTCATCTGCGATTCAGTAATAAATACAATTTATGCCAGGCATTGTGGCTAATGCCTGTAATCCCAGCACTTTGAAAGGCCAAGATAGAAGGATTGTTTGAGCCCAGGAGTTCGAGACCAGCTTGGGGAGCAGAGAGAGACCTTGTTTCTACATTAAAAATTTTTTTAAAAATTAGCTGGATGTGGTGGTATATGCGTGTAGTCCAAGCTACTCAGGAGGCTGAGGTGGAAGGATTGCCTGTGCCCAGGAGGTCAAAGCTGCAGTGAGCAGAGATGGTGTCACTGAACTCCAGTCTGGGTGACAGAGTGAGACCCTGACCCCCCCCCGCAAAAGAATAAATTAAATCTAAAAATGGAAATATTGTTTAAAGTGATTGTTAATTGAAGGGGTTAGGGAGAAAGACAAAATTCATGAATAAGATCATTAGCTATAAATGAGGGACACTAGAATATTCAGTGTTCACTATGCTATGCAGGAAGCAGGCAAGAGAAATTCCGTAATTCACTTAGGGTATAGCCTCAGGGACATTCTATGATATTGTGAAATAATCAGACATTGGTATATTGCAGTAGAATACACCTACCCTTCTTTTCTTTCTTTATGTGGTATCACCAAAACAACAGGAGGTACCTTGCTACTGCCTGGCACTATTTTTGGTTGTGGCTGTATTTTGCAGGAATACATCCTGTTGGTCTCCCAATGATGCTTGTAAAATCCAAGTGACAGGAGTTTGCAGAGGAGAGCAGAGTTAATATATTTCCTTAGGCCTCCAAATGTATGTCTTTTACAGTACGACTTGTACTGATTGTTTAGAATTTCCTCTCCGTACATCCAAGACTTGCTGATGTGTCAGAAAAGGACTGAATCACTTCTCAACATCTATTTTTTTAAAATGCAGAAACATTCATAATAACTTATAAGTGTTCTTCAACATTTCTGGCATGTGAATACTATTTGTTAGTGCTAAGTCGTTAATTTTTTAATAATAGCTTTATTGAGATGATTTTACATACCATAAAATTCATCCTTTTAAAGAATACAAGTCAATGCTTTCTAGTATATTCTGTGGAGTTGTTCAACCATTGCTACAATTTAATTTCAGAACATTTTCATAACCCCCAAAAGACACCATATACCTATCAGCAATTACCTCCAAGGTCCCTATTCCCTCAGTCCTAGGCAGTCTACTTTCTGTTTCTAAATATTTACCTATTTTGAACATGTCATGTAACTGGATCATAGAGAATGCAGTTATTTGTGATTGGCTGCTGCTGCTCCTCCTTCTCCTTTTTCTTCTTCTTTTAGTAAGGACTTGCTCTGTCGCCCCGGCTGGAGTGCTGTGGCACCATCATGGCTCACTGTAGCCTCGACTTCAAGCAATCCTCCTGCCTCAGCCCCTCAAGTAGCTTGGACTACAAGCATGCATCACAATGCCTAGCTCATTTTTTAATTTTATGGTTTGTAGAGACAAAGTCTCGCAATATTGCCCAGGTTGGTCTTGAAGTCCTGGGCTCAAGCAGTCCTCCCACCTCGGCTTCCCATACTGGGATAATGGATGTGAGTCAACGTACCTGGCCAAAGATTCTTGCACTTAGAAGATGTTTTCAAGGTTGATCCATGTTGTAGTATGTATCTGTATTTCACTCAATTTTTATTGTGGAATGATATTCTACTGTATGGATATATCACATTACATTTATCCATTCATTCGTTGATGGGCATTTGGGTCATTTCCATTTGGGAGCTATTATAAGTAATGGGACTATGGACATTTATATGCAAGTTTCCATGTGAATATATGTTTTGAATTTTCTTCAGCATATACTTAGGTGTGTAATTGTTGAATCATATGGTAGGTATATGTTTAATATTTTTGAAGAACTAGCAAAGTGTTTTCAGAGCCCTACATATTAGAGATTAAATATTTGTATGAAAAAAGTAACTTCCCCTGAATATTAATCATTACTGACTTATCATAAAGTTGAATCTGGCTGGTAATTGTACAGTGCTAGGTTTTCATTTGTTAGCTCCTTTAAAATACATGTTCTAGTCATTTGTAATTACTTTTTCTTTTTTCTGTATCAAAATACTCCATTTTCAGCCCACTCTTATTAGTAACAATAGCATATCAAAGAAATATATAATCTCTGGGTTTTTCTTAGTGCATTATTCACATTTTCTAATGCTTGGCATCCTCCATTAAAAAAAAAGTTTATTTTAATCTACAGTACTTTGAATTTTCTATTACTCTCTAAAATTTAGGTCTCTCCATATCTATGTGGAGTCATTGTCAATTGATTAACTAAAAATCTTTTTAATTTGCTGGAAGAATAAAAAGTGAATTTATTTTTTTGCTGTATTTTTTAACTTATTAAACAAAAATGATTTAGCCACATGTTTTTCTTCAACTTTCTGGGCTGGTTTCTTCAAGTATATTAACAGACAAGATGAAGAGTTAGTTAACTGTGGAGTGGATTTTAGTTTTCTGGTTCTCTACTTAATTATGTAAGGTAAAAAGACAATGTACATAAATTTATGGAATTTTAATCAGTAAGGAATACCAATGATATATAACAAGATATTCAATATTCATAAAGATCTAAGCATTTAAATATAGTATTTTGATAGTTATTACTAGAAGCATTCATTATTTATATATAATAACAAGTAGGAAAATAATATACTCATTAAAAAAATATACTAATTAAATTTTGAAAAGGAAAAATATCTAGTTGTTATCACTTGATGAATTAAGTCCATTAAAGGCCTTTGTAAGTTAATGTTTATTGCTTCACACTTTGTTTCCTATTTGTCTGACCCTTTTCATTGAAAGCAAATGTACATTAAATTTTCCTCTTATTAAAACTTTTCACCAATGATAAAAATAGAAATAAATGTATGGCAGAGATAAGTGGGTCAATATTGGAGAAAATGGTAATAGCATTCAATAGCATAATTATTCTGATATATACTGTAGACAATCCTCTTTCTGCATAGAGTGAAATATCTCTTCCAAAACACCCCCTATAGTCAATATCACTTCTTTTTAGGACTCACTCTTTTCAATAACTTCTTTAATATATTCTAGTATCTGGAGTGTTTGCCTTTATTTTTTTATTCTTATTTTATTAACCAGATATTTTCTCATTGTATTTTCTACCATGTACTCAATCACAAAGAAACAATTTAATAATTGTTCAGTTTATGTTGATATATAAGCTCATCTACAAACAAACCTTTTTGGTACCCTTGTCTAGAGTTATATATGTGTTTTTGTATATTTGAAAGGCAACCCTGAGTAAAAGAACTGAATACCAAGACTTGTTTCCAAAAAAGATCAAACTTCTGAAAACATTATTCATAATTTTCAGAAATGCTACACCTAGATTAAGAAAAGTTGTAACATCAGTTATTATAAAATGTGATATGTGAAATAGTCTTCTAAAATGTTACTTGTCCTGTGATTTATTATTTTGTGGAAATAATGCTGCCCTAGACACAAATGGAAAGACAATTTTAGAGGCATAATGTCTTTGGAAAGGACAGATACCACACTGACAAATACTTCCTTAACCCATGATGCATGCCTCAGATGGGAAATGAATCTGGATGAGTTCCACATCCTGGGAAAAAAAGAGTGCTGACTTTACATTAGTATGATCCTTAGAATCATTGAGCCAGTTCCCTTGGATGGGCTGCATTATGTTCATTGTTACCAAGGCTCTCGATCTCTCTCCTACTGCTTCCTCTGAATTTCAGAATTACTAGTTCCTCCATGTAGTCATGCATCTATTCATATAATCTTCCCATAGATAGTAATTAAGATTTTTGTAAATTCCAGGCACTGTTGTAGGTGATGAGCTTAAAATGGAGAACAAGGGTATCTACACGGGCCTCAAGGAGATTACATTCTCTTTGGGGAGAAGATCAGAAAATAGATTAACAGGTAAATGAGTAGTAAGAGGAAAAGAAACAAGATGTTGTGATAAACATACTTTTGCTCAAGCTGGTCTTAACATATGTGGTAAAATGATGTCTTTGTAGTTCTTTTATATTTAGACAGTGTTGTGATCTTCACAAGTTTCAATACAATTAACATGAGAGAAAATGTAAGTTTTCTTATATGTTAATCCTTTTTTAAAATTTTTTTGAGGGTAGTGGCATGATCATGGCTCACTGCAGCCTCAAATTTCTGGGTTAAGGCACCTGAGTGACTGGGATTACAGGCATGTGCCACCATATCCAGCTAATTTTTTGATTTTTGTAGAGACGAGGTGTTGCTATTTTGCCTAAGCCGGTCTCAAAATTCTGTGCACAAGCAACTCTCTCATCTTGGCCTCCCAAAGTGCTAGGATTACAAGTATGAGGCACCACTCCTGACCTTTATATAAATCTTATGCATTAATACTAATTGCATATAATTCTTATTAGGGTAAAAGAGCTATAATTATAATTATTCAGTGAACTGAATGAAATGATTGTAATAGCGTCTATTTAACACATGAAGTATATAATGTAATATTGTAGAAAACATTTTTCATAGATTACAAAAAATAAATGTAAATACAGACTCAATCAAAATCCTCACTAATTAAAAATTATAGAAGTGAAATATAGCACGGTTTTGTTGCATCTCCATTTAAGCTATTTAAAAAGTTCTTTATTGCATAAATAAAACTGTTAGGTCAGTGAGCCAGTTGCTACTGGTAAGATGCAAAGAATTACACAGAAATTAGATTAGGAAAAATAGTTTATTTAGAAAGTAGATTAGAGAGAGAGAGAGTGAATCCACTCCTCCAAGATGGGGTGGGGGCAGAGAGTAAAAAATCATGACCCCCAGAGCTTGAGACTAGGATCCTTTTTAAAATTTTTGGGGAGGTCGGCATTTACAGGGGCTGACATCATGGTGGTGGATGGCAGGAAGATGGGTGGGTCAGTCACTTAGATAAGAAGGCAGGGCAGGTAGCTAGCTGAAAGACAAATTCTTTTAAGAAATGTTAGATGTTAATCTCAATGTCCTGTGACTCTCCCAGGGTTCTGAGAGAGTATTATTGTCATGTATATGCTCAAGGAGGCCACAGAAACTTCATTTTGGGCTCTGTCCTTTCATTTGCTTCTCTGGTTATTTTGAAATATTCTTATTTAATACTGAGGAACGTAGATGGTGGTTTGTCTTCTGTTGCTATTTCCTGCTGAATTGGGGCATAGAGATATCCCTACCTGCCTATAGTGAGAGGAAGAGATGAAGGGACAGGAATCAATGGAGTTGTTAGAGTATTTTTAGTGTCTGTATACAAAGCACTGTGTAAAAGCATATACTAGCCGGGCTCGGTGGCTCAGCCTGTAATCCCGCGCCTTTGGGAGATTGACGTGAGTGAATTGCCTGAGCCCGCGGGTTCGAGACCCGCCTGGGCAGCGAGACCTCATCTCTACAATAAATCAAAAAATCAGCCGGGCGTGGTAGTGCATGCCTGTAATTCCGGCTACTCGGAAGGCTGAGGCGGAAGGATCGCCGGAGCCCAGCGGGTCGAGGCTGCGGTGGCCGGGAGCGGCCACTGCACTCCAGTCTGGGCGACCGAGTGAGACTCCAACTCAAAAAAAAAAAAAAAAAAAAAAAGCATATACTATTAGAATTAATATGAAAAGAAGGGCTGTTATAACTGCTGTTATGACATATTCAGGCTTTGATGTCTGGTAAGATATATTTATAAATAGTTACCCCAGTGGGTTTGACCCCCACTTCAGGAATCCAAGCAGTTCCCACTGTTGTACCAGCAAACTCCTTAGTCCAAATGTGAATATCCCTGCAGCTTATCCCCGGGTTCCTCTGGGTTTTGTGATGGGGATTTATTCAGTTATGAGGGTTTTTAAAAGGGAACGATTTAGAAAAGTTTGGGTCATTTTTGTTGTACAAATACAGAGGAAACTGTAAATGTTGGAGAGCAGAGGAAAATAAATTTGACTTTAAGTCTGAAGAAAAAAATGATGTTAGTTTGTACACATGTAGTTAGGTGTACATGTGTGTAGGAAATAATAATGAACAAGAGAATTTTAAAACAGGTGGCATGAGTAAGAGAAACTGCCCCTTTTCCTTTTTGCAATAGGCCTGACATACCTCCACAATGATTGATATGCTAAAGAGGGTAGAGTCCAGGTAACTTCCACTCTGGAGACTGACATAGCTCTGCTTCTGATGGGAGGAGTGGGAGGAGGAGGAAGGAGGGGAAGTTGTTTCTAGAATACATTGTATTTTGCAGGAGACCTGCCAGATGCTTTCAATTCACAAATGTATGGGCTAAAAGGTGGTTTTATTATCACTTCTATGACTTTGGTTGGTTAAGGAGTGGTATTGGTCTTCCGCCTTCAACAGGGAAATACCACCTTGAGAAAATTTAAACATTCTTTCCTGTTTGAACAAAAATAATTAGTAATATGTTAAACAAAGAGGTCATTCTGTTATCCATCCTATGTTGAATCAGTAATCCTTATGCCTGGAAGGAGATTTTAATGTCATTAGCAATTTGGCACTGAAAATCACTATAGCTGATTATAAACCACTGTGGGTTACTGAGATCTCAGATATCATTTTAGATTTTACAATAAATGTTGTATACAAAACAATTTACGTGGTATGTAGGCAGTTCAAGAGGAGGGTGTAGGAGAGCTGTGGTTCCCGAATCTGCTTTTGGTTTCTTACCCAACCCTAGAGAGACAAATTGAGAGCCTGAGATTTAACATGCTGAAAAGTTTAAGTATTAAAGGCTTTAAAGGTATAATGTCATAATGCAGGATTACAAACCATTGTAAAAGTTACTTATTTAGCTAAAGTTATAGTCCAAATATCTTGAAAAGTAAAAAAAAACACTTTGCTTTTTAATAGAGGATATTTTAAAACAATGAAAACCATCTGCATACAGACTGCTTGTGTAGCTAATCCTGACTTGTACTCTACATATCTATAATAAAATAAAATTTAAAAAAGAAATCAGACCTAGTATTAGATGGACCAATAGGGTGACTATGTGTTGCAATAATCTGTACATTTCAAAAGAGCTATAAGAGAAGAATTTAAATGTTTCTAGCATAAAGAAAAGATAAATCTTTAAGGTGATAGATATCCAAGTACACTGATTTGATCTTTACAAATTATATGAATATATTAAATGATTGCATGTACCCCCAAACTATGTGCATCTATTAAGTATCAATAAAGAAAAAAAAACCCCACAAAGACAGTAGAGGGCTAACTGAATCTTTCCCTTCTTTCCCCCTGTTTTGGAGGTTGCCAATCAAGAGGCTTGTGTTTTCATTTTTGAGTAGCATTTTGACCTAGCATTGGTGTAATTGATATTAATGGTAAATTTATAGAAATAACTAGAATGTTTGAAAACTTGATTGTTCATAAAGTTTGTTCACATATTCTCTTACAACCCTTACACATACCATTCTATAACATGCTTGAACCCTTTATCTTTGTTCTATACCTTTCTTTTTCTTTAAATAACCATTCATTTTATTATAGGACAAAAGTTTGCCACATAAGATCCTTTGCTGTACAAAATTATTCTCTTTTCTTTATATTCTTTTTTGCCAAAAAAATACTTTTATGCCAACAACTTTCTTTACATCTTTCCTTTGCTTTCTGGTTTCGTTATTATTATTTTTACCTTTTTATAGATAACTTTTTACATTTATAACTTGAATTAACCTTTTAGTAACTTTTGATTTAGAAAAGGCTATATGATTCCAATATGAGTGGCCAGGACCAAATGGCTGGCACTTGTGTTAATTAAGAAATTAATTTGAGTTCCAGCACCCTAACATTCACCTGGGGGTTGTTAGGATGTTGGTGAACTAGTTTCTGGGCACTTTAGCAGATTTTCAGGCCTCCTCAGTGGCCACCATTTCTGAACCAGGTGTTCTCTCCCATACAGAAAAGGGCACACCCACTCTTCAATGGTTTTGGCCTGCTCAGTGGACAGGGTCCTGAAGGTTAGGCCTCTTTGGGACAACTACGCTTCAAGTGCCCCCACAGACCGTACCCATAGTAATGGACACTATCTACCTTAGTGAGTTTGTTCTTATTAGGTCTCCGTTGGGCAGTTGGACTTTCGTTGCTAATAGCAACTGCCAATTGGGATGCCTGTTTTTTTTTGTGCTGCCCTCCATGTTGGCATCCTTTTGCTTCTTTAATGCCTTGGCTAAACAGGAAAAAACCTGTAAAAGTTTTTTTTTTTTTTGTACTTGGAAACTTGGTGCCTGTATTCCTAAGTTTAGTCTCCGGAATTAGACATTTAGTACTCTATAGGATATAATCTTGTTTGTAAAGAAGTGAAGTAATTTAATAAAAATGTTTATACATATGAAACTTTTGATCATTTCTCCATTTGTAATGATCTGATGTAAAACCCTTTAGAGTGAACAGACCATGTGGATATGAAATGATCTGTCCCTATTTATTTCTAATTATAAACAGACAGATTTGTCAAGACCCTTTATAAATTGATAAATTAGTCTTAGTTGTGCCATAGGTGTGGACAATTAGGTGATAAGGATTGCTTCTCATGCCCCATTGTGCCACACAGACAGTATGTAGAATTTTTCCATCCCACAGAACTATTGAGCTTAGTAAAGTCATTCACTAGTTAGGTGGGAATGGCCAGTTCCCATACCTCATTGTGTTACACAGAGAGTATTCAGCACTTAAAACTTGACCTGTCCTGTGGTGGGCGGAGCTAGTCAGGCACAGTAAGGTGACTTAACTTTCGTTTAAAAAAATCTTAGCAATCTTGACATAATAAACACCAGTGTTATTTAGCACTAACGCTTTAGCACATTGTAAAGTCATAAGATTTTACTAGAGTGCTTGGAAGTTTAGTTTGTAAAAGTAGATTAGAATGATAATAGGTTGTTTCTTCCTGTGAGTTAATAGGATTAGTTAATTAACCTGCTGTCCCTTTGCTTTTATCCAGGAGGAGGACTGACGGTTCCAGTTTAGGTTTAATTTGAGAGAGAACATGAGCTTTAATAATACCTCCCACCCTGGCCACTTTTCAAAGGGGAAGCTGATAAACAGGTTTGAGAGATTTAAAGGGATCTCCAGAGTGGATGTGAGTAGGTGATAGCACCTCAGTGACAGCCACAGTAGCTGCAGCAAAAGTCAAGCCATGTCCTCACTGCAGTTGTAACTTTGTACCAGAAAAAAGCTAAGGTGATGGGGAGGTTCAGCCAAAGCAGCTCACCAGGTTGGGCAGTGAGGGAGAGGAGCATAGAGTGACAAGGAGAGATCTGGCCAGAACCCTTAGTTGCCTTTTGAGGTTCAGTGCAGTCCACAGAGAGACTCAAGTTTGAAACAGAGGAGAGTGAGAGAAAGCGTAAGAGGGAACTCCAGGAAGAGTAAATCCCTATATAGGCCACCAAGATATTAGGTCAGTGCTGTGGGTAAGATGCTGGGGTAAGGTGCAAAGAATGCACAGAAATTAGATGAGAAAAAATAGTTTATTTAGAAAGCAGATGAGAGAGAGAGAGAGAGAGAGAGAATCCACCCCTCCAAGATGCGATGGGGAAGCAGAGATTTAAAAAAAGCATGGCCTCCAATAAAACACAAAGGGTACCTGACCCTAACCAAGGGAAGTGAGGACCTAGTGGGAAGCCCAAACTTCACCTGCACATGAATTACTTATGTACCTAATGCTGGCTTGTACCCCACATCTTTAAAATAAAATAAAGTTAAAAAGAAAGAAAGAAAGCCTGGCCCCCAGAACTTGTGACTAGGGGCCTTTTAAAATTTGGGGGAGAGTGGGCAGGGTAGGCATTCACAGGAGCTGAGGTCATGGTGATGATGACAGGCAAGGTAGATGGGTGGGTCAGTCACATAGATGAGAAGGGCAGGACAGGTAGTTGAAAGACAAATTCCCTTAGGAGATATTAGGAGATGTTAATCTCAATGTCCTGTGACTTGCTCAGGGTTCTGGGAGAGGATTATTATCGTGTATGTGCTCAGGGAGGGCAGAGAAACTTCATTTTGGGCCCTGTCCTTCTAAAAATTATCCTTGTACATAATCTATTTTTTGAAAATCTACTTGTATTTCATTGCTTATCACATTATAATAATATCTAACAGGTATACAACAATTACTCTGTGTCAGGCACTCTTCTAACCACTTTATATAAACTAACTCATGTAATTCTCAAAATGACCCTACAAAGTAGGCCCTACTACTATCCTTATTTTATTCTGAAAATTTTATGAATTCATTTTTAAATTGAAAAATAAATATTGTATATATTTATGGCATACAATGTGATATTTTGCTATATGTATACATTGTAGAATGATTAAATCAACCGAATTTACATATCTATCACCTCACATACTTATCTTTTTTTGTGATTAAAAACATTTAAAATCTACCTTTGTCTGGGCACTGGCTCATGTCTGTAATCCTAGTAGTTTGGAAAGCTGAGATGGGAATATCATTTGAGTCCAGGAGTTGAGATCAACCTGAGCAACAGAGTGAGATCCTGTCTCAAAAAATTAAAAAAAATTAGCTGGGTGTGGGGGTGCATGCCTGTAGTCCCTGCTACTCATCCCAGCTACTCAGGAGGCTGAGTTGGGGATGATCATATGAGCCCAGGAGGTCAAGGCTTTGGTGAGCTGGATCATACCACAGCATTCCACTCTGGACAACAGAGTGAGACCCCAACTTCAACAAAAAATAGATAAAATCCACTCTTAAAAGTATTTAAATGAGCCGGGCTCGGTGGCTCAGCCTGTAATCCCGCGCCTTTGGGAGGTTGAGGTGAGTGAATTGCCTGAGCCCATGCATTCGTTACCCACCTGGGCAGCGAGACCTCATCTCTACAATGAATAAAAAATCAGCCGGGCGTGGTAGCGTGCGCCTGTAGTTCCGGCTACTCGGAAGGTTGAGGCGGAAGGATAGCTGGAGCCCAGCAGGTCGAGGCTGCGGTGGCCGGGAGCGCCCTGCACTCCAGTCTGGGCGACAGAATGAGACTGCAACTCAAAAAAAAAATTAAAAGTATTTAAATGTATAATACATTATGATTAACTATAGCCATCAGGCACATTTGACAATATTAAAACTGTTAACAAAATTTACAATTTAAACAATATTAATTCTTCCAGTCCATGAACACAGGATATGTCTCCCTTTATTTGTATCCTCTTCAGTGCTTTATACTTTTCAGTGTACAAGCCTTTCATCTCCTTGGTTAAATTTATTCCTAAGTATTTTATTCTTTTTGATACTATTGTAAATGGAATCGGTTTCTTGATGACTTTTTCAGTTGTTCATTGTTAGTGTATAGAAATCCTATGGAGTTTTGTTTCCTGCAACTTTTCAGAATTCATTTATCATTTCTAACCATTTTTTGGTGGCACTGAAGCATTAAGAGATTAAGTAACTTGCTCAAAGTCACAATTACGAAGTGTTGGAGCTTAGATGCCACATCCTATTCAAGGGATTTCTTTATTCCATCAATCATAATTAATCTCTCCTTTATCTGTACTCACACAGCATGCTGCTTGCACCTGTATCATTGCTCTAGGCAAGGGTAGAAGCAGGGACACTTTTAAAAGAGGTTATTATAACAATACCGGCTATAGGAGAAATCCAGAGGAGAGATGATGGTATACTCGACCAAAATGATAGCAGTGCAGGAAGTTAGAAATGATCAGATATGAATAAAAGAAAAAGCCAGCAAAACTTTCTGACATGAGGGAGCCAGGAACTGAGAGAGAGGGGTCAATGATGATATAAAAATATTTGTCCTTGAACACTGTATATATAGAGTTGTCATTAAGGTGAGAATGACTGTTGAAAGAGCATGTTTATTGGAGAAAACAAGATCATATTTGCATGTTAATAGACATCGAACTGGGGATGTTAAGTAGGCCATTGAATACATGAGGCAGGTGTTCAATAGAGATATTTAGGTTGGGGATAGATTATGTTTAAAGCCATGAGACTGGAAGTGATAACTAATGGAGTGAGTATAACAAGAAGAGAAATGATAAAAGGAAGGAGCTCTGGGATATTCCAAAGTGTAGAGATCAGGAAGAGGAGGAAGAAGAATTTAAAAATGAGGATATTACAGTAAATGAAAAGAGGGAGTTTTTTGGAAGCTAATTGAAGAAAGCATTTTAAGGATAAGGGTATGATCAATTGTGATTTTTACATATTTAATTGTTTATTTCTTGTTTTGAGTCAGAGTCTCACTCTGTTTCCTAGGCTGGAGTGCCCTGGCACCATCACAGTTCATCGCAGTTTCAACCTCCTGGGCCCAGATGATCCTTCTGCCTCATCCTCCTGAGTAGCTGCCACTACAGGTATGTGCCACCATGCCCAGCTAGTTTTTAAAATTTTTTTTGTAGAGATGAAATCTCACTATGCTGCCTAGTTGGTCTTGAGCTCCTGGTCTCAAGCAATCCTCCTGCTTCAGCCTCTCAAAGTGCTGGGATTACAGGTGTGAGCCACTGCTCCTGGCTATATACTGATTTTAAAATCTGCAATTATGCTGAGTTTGTTAGTAGTTCTAAAAGGTTTTTGATAGAATCTTTAGTTATCTTTACAAAAAAAAACCTCTTAATTTCATTGATCTTTTCTATTGTTTTTCTAATCTCTATTCCATTTATTTCTGCTCCAATCTTTATTATGTCCTTCCTTCTGCTAATTTTGGGTCTAGTTTGTTTTGATTATTCTAGTTCCATGAGGTATAAAATTAGACGGTCTGAGATCTTTTCTCTGTTATTAGCTGCCCTCTTAGAACTGATTTTGCTGCATACCATAAGTTTTGGTATGTTGTGTTTCCAATTTAATATATGTCATTTTAAAATTTCTATTTTAATTTTTCCTCAGTCCATTGGTTGTTCAGAAGTATATGTTTATTTTTCATATATCTGTGAATTCCCCCAAAAGTTTCCTGTTATTAATTTCTGTTTTTTATACCATTGTAGTCAGAAAATATGCATGTTATGATTATAATGTTCTTAAATTTGTTAAGATTTATTTTGTGGCCTAACATACACTCTATTCTAGAAATCTCCTGTGTGAGTTTAAGACAAATGTGAGTTTTGTTGCTGTTGGGTCTAATGTTCTGTATATGTCTGCTTGGTCCATTTGGTCTAAAATGTCATGCAAGTCTTAGGTTTCCTTATTGATTTTCTGTCTGAATGATCTGGCCATTGTTGAAGGTGGAGTGTTGAGGTCTTCTACTATTATCATATAATCTGTATCTCCATTCATATCTATTAATATTTGATTTATATATGTAGTTGTCCAATGTTAAGAGTATATATTTACAATTGTTATATCATTTTGATAAATTGACCTCTTTATTGTTGTGTAATGACCTTCTTTGTCTCATTTTATGTCCCATTTTAAAGTTTTTGACTTAAAGGAAATTTTATCTGAGATAAGCATAGATACTTCTGTTCTTTTCAGTTTGTATTTGCATAGAATATCTTTTTCCATCTTCACTTTTAGTCTATGTGTGTCCTTACAGGTGAAGTGAATCTCTTAAAGGCAGCATATAGTTGAATATTGTTTTTTTATTCATTCATTCACTTTAAATATTTTGATTGGAGAATGTAATCCATTTACATATTGATAGGTAAGAATTTAATACTGCCATTTTGTTCATTGTTCTCCGTTTTTATTTTAATAGATTCTTTGTTTCTTTCTTCCTTTCTTTTTTATTTTATTTTATTATTTTTATTTTAAAGATGTGGGATAGCCGGGCTTGGTGGCTCAGTCTGTAATCCCGTGCCTTGGGAGGCTGAGGTGAGTGAATTGCCTGAGCCCACGGGTTCGAGACCCACCTGGGCAACTTGGTGAGACCTCATCTCTACAATAAATCAAAAAATTAGCCGGGCGTAGTAGCGCACGCCTGTAGTTCCAGCTACTTGGAAGGCTGAGGCGGAAGGATCGCCAGAGCCCAGCAGGTTGAGGCTGCGGTAGCCGGGAGTGGCCACTGCCCTCCAGTCTGGGAGACAGAGTGAGATTCCAACTCAAGAAAAAAAAAAAAAGATGTGGGGTAGAATTCAGGGTTAGGTATACAAATGTTCGTTTTGCAGGTACCCTTGGTGATGAGGTGTGCCCCACTCCTGGCAGTTTCCCACCACTGTCACACCCACCCCTGCCCTTCCCTGGCAGTTTCCAACTATTGCCAAACCCTTTCTTATAGTATTATGATAGTTGTTCAAGGTTCACTTATGAATGAGAACATGTGATACTCGGTTCTTTGTTTCTGTGATAAATTACTCAGTATTATAGTCTCTAAGTCCATCCAAGTTGCTGTGAAATTCATAATTTTGTCATTCTTTATGGCTGAATAATATTCCATCGTGTGTATGTACCACATTGTTTTTTATCCACTCCTCTTTCAATGGGCAGTATGGTTGGTTCCATGTTCTTGCTATTGTGAACAATGTTGCAATAAACATATATGTGTAGGTATCTTTTTTATAGAGTAATTTAAGTTCCTCTAGGTATATTCCCAGTAGGGGAATTGCAGGGTCATATCGGAGGTTGACTTTTAGATCTTTTAGGAATTGCCACACTGTTTTCCACAGAGGCTGTACTAGTTTACATTCCCACCAACAGTGTAGAAGTGTTCCCTTTTCACCACATACTCTCTAACATCTGTTGTTTTTTGAGTTATTGATGATGGCCATTCTGACTGGAGTTAGGTGGTATCTCAGTGTAGTTTTAATTGGCATTTCTTTGATGACTAGTGAGGCTGAACATTTTTTCATGTATCTGTTGGCTGCTCGTATGTCTCGATTTCTTCTTGTTTCAATGTGGGGAGGTTGTGTGATGTCAGAAAGTCCTCCTTTTCCTTTAGGTTTTCAAGTTTGTTTCCATACAAGTGTACATAGTAGTCTCTGATAATCTTTTGTATTTCTTCAGGGTCAATTGTGACTTAATATTTTGTGTTTCTGATTGTCTTTATTTGGACTTTTTCTCTTTTTCTTGGTCAGTCTAGTTAGAGGACCATCAATCTTGTTTATCCTTTCAAAGAACCAACTTTTTGTTTTGTTGATTTTTTGTATTATCTTTTTGTCTTCTATGTCCCATATTTGGGCTTTTATTTTGGTGATCTGGATTCTTCTGCTGAAGTTAGGGTTTTGGTGGTCTTGCTTTTTCAGCTTCCTTAGGTGACTTGTTAGGCTGTTAACTTGTGATCTTTCTATTTTCTTCATGTGTGTTTGTAGAGATATGAATTCATGTGTGTTTGTTTGTTTGTCTTTCTTTTGGCTTTTGGGTTGATTCATGTGTGTTTGCAATCTTTTTCCTGCATCCTTGAGAAGGGCGTTGACATTCTTTTCTTTCCTTCCCTTTCTTCTGTGTTTAATACTTTCTTACATTTTTTTTTTTTTTTTGTAGAACTGGTCTGAAGGCAGCATCAATTCTCAGGGATTAAATGTCTAGAAAGGATTTTAATTCTCCATCACTGATGAAACTTAGCTTAGCTGGGTAGGTAATTCTTGGTTGAAATTGTTTATCTTTGAGAACTTTGAAGATTAGGCTCCAAGCTCTCCTAGCCTGAAGTGTTTCTGTAGCTAAACCTGCTACTATTCTAATTGGTCTTCCCTGGTAGGTAGTCTGACCTTTCTCTCTTGCTGCCTTTAGGATTTTTTCTTTTATACCTATTTTGTGTAAATGAATTATTATATGTCTAGCAGTTGATCTTCTAATTTGTTGTCTTGCAGGGGTTCTCTGAATCTCTTGTGTTTGAATGGCTATGTCTCTGATGAGATGAGGGAAGTTTTCTTGAATAATTTCATGGAAAGTATGTTCCAGGATGGTCTGTCTCTTTATCTGCCTCAGGGATTCCAATTAATCTTCGGTTCAGCTTCTTGAAATAATCATTCATCTCTTGGAGTTTTTGTTCTGTCTTTTTAAGCTTCTTTTCTATGTATTTAACAGTTTGGGTTAGTTTCATATTTTGGTCCTCAAGCTCTGAGATTCTTTCTTCTGCTTGATTCATTCTGCTTTCCATGCTTATCAGTTTGTTATTAATTCCATTCACTGTATTCTTTATTGCTGTTATCTCAGTTATCAACTCCTTCATTCTTTTCTCTTATCTTTCCTCAATTCTATTTATTCTCTCTATTAATGTCTTGATATCTGGATTTGTGGTTTGAGACCTGTCATTCTGGGTGCTCTTCATTGTTTGCATTCTGAAATTTGTATTCTCAGTGGCTGACCTCCCAGGGGTCTGTGTGAGGCCCATATTCTTCTTTTAGTTTTTTCTCTCTTGTGTAGGTTTTCCTCCCTCCTATTTTTTTTTTTTTTACCTCTTCTTTAATGCTGTTGTTCAGGGATGGGGTAGCTTTTACTTCTGTTTACACAGTCTCCTATTCTTCCTTATATGGATCCTCTTGTTTTGTTCAATTCTGAAGCTGGACTATGGGGAGGGGCTGTACTTTTTGCAGTTTTGAGATTTGAGTGGGGAACTGTGATTCAGAAAGTATCTGCACATCCCAATATCCACTGACAGGTGTGTGGGCCCCCTGGAACCCACTTCTCACTGTCTTATAATCTGTCCATGCAGTACGGTTATAGATTTGCCCCCTGAAAGCAAAATAAGGTAAGAAAAAGGAAAAGAATGGAAAAAGGAAGGAAGGAGAGGAGAGGAAGTTGCAGAGAGAGAATAAAGAAGGAAAACAGACAGGCGTATCAAATAACAAATGAAAAGAGACACAAAGACAAAAAAGGTTTAAAAAAACTAAAACTTACAGGCAATCATACAAGCACACAAACTGACAGAAAACCCCCCATTGATGTATACTCCCCCTAAAAGATACCCTACACAAACAGAAATTCTAAAAAAAAGCAATAAAAGAACAGAAACAAATATGAAAACACAATCAAAAACAGAAAGAGAGAGAAAAAAATTAAAACTAAAAACAAACAAACAAAATGAACAAAAAATAAACAGACAAACAAACAAATAAAACCAAAACTCACTCTAGGCTGGTGCATTCTGTGCCTGTGGGGGCTAGTTAGATTCTGGGGGTTAGGATTAGGCCTAAGGATGCAACATCTGGCCTAGCCTTTGGTTGGGCTTAGTACACAGGAACTAACTTAGATTCTGGGCCTGTGGGGTCCTACCCAGTGCTGAGTTTTACTGGGGAGGGCCTTGTATTAGGGTCTGAGGCAAGATCTAGTGCCTAGTTCCCTCTCCTTCCCCACTTAAAGAATATCTCTCTCCATGATCTGCTACCTTGTCTTGTTGGAAAGGTGACATGGATAACATAGAACTGTCTTTCTTACACTCTTCAATCTTTTCTTATTTTTATGTATGCCCATGTGCTATATTCTCTCATCTTGTTTTCTTAGCTTCTTCAGGCATGGATAGTTATTCAAAATGATGGGCAATGAGAGCTGGAGAGTATTATTCCACCATGTTGCTGACATCTATTCTCAGCTTTGTGTGTTCTATACTTCTAGTTTCTGAGTTTGTTTGTTTTTAGTTGTAACTTCTTTTTTTTTTTGAGTTGGAGTCTCACTCTGTCACCCAGACTGGAGTGCAGTGG
>NW_007137308.1:0-35088 GCF_000164805.1 Carlito syrichta | reverse complement strand
CACTCACCTCAGCCTCCCAAAGGTGCGGGATTACAGGCTGAGCCACTGAGCCCGGCAGTTGTAACTTCTAATGATGCTTCTATATCGGTTCTTTGGGGCATCATATAACAACAGGCCATCAGTTTCTGCAAACTAAACAGGTTATTTGTCATATCTTAAAATATTCATATTTTCTTTGTTAAATAACTCTTTAAAACAAGCAAAAAAAAAATTCCTCTCATCAATTTTAATCAGTTTATCCTTGAAAGGTGCCTTGGTCCATTCTACATTTCTAGAAGGTATATTAAATTTTATAGCTGCATGTGAATTATATATTTAAATAATTTTGTTGTAGTTATATCTACCATAAAATAATCATTAGAGTTTGGAACTGCTTGAACTATAATAGCTAATTATATTTAGAATGCTTTTATGAATTTCAATTAATAGAATTGAAAAGTTGTTATTGAAATAAATACTGGTTTCAAAGTTATTATGTACAATAGAAATTACTTTGAATGAAAAATAGATATTTGAAGATCATTTAATATATTCAAGCACCAAGTACTAGTACTACATTATATATACTGATTGTCAACACACTTTTGCATATTTTTGTTTTCTTTAAAATAGTTATGAAATATATTTCCAGTCTTTAGTTTACAGTCATTTATTTATACTCTACTTTTGTGAGTAGGGAGGGAGAGTGTCAGTGACCAGCACTGACCAAGGGTGGGTTAGGACCCACACCAGAGAATCTGGATGGCGAGAAGAGACTACTCGGAGGCAGTTCTTCTGGGAACAGTCTGATCAGGACTGAAGCCAAATTTTATTCGAACTCCTTCCAACTTATATACCATTTTCTATACCCTCCAGCAGTGTGATAATCACTTACTGGGGGCGTACAAGTTCCGTGCTTTACAAACTATGCATCACAAGACCACCATGAGATCTGCAATTTCCAAGCAAACAATTCAAATTCCATGATGCCTGCCGTGCTTACATTAAGGTCACAGGTGCACAATTTCAATACAAATCGTTCAAAGTGTTTTCCATAATGTTCAATGAATCATTCATATTATGCTCTTTGTTCTATACCCTGATTAATACAAAAAACTTTTCTAAGTTAACTCTAGGTTCAATCCAAGTTCACTGACTCCCAATATTTTTAACGATTAATATTATCAACTTAACACTATACTATAATCTATAAGTTTAGTTAAATGACTTAACTGTCAGTTATACTATTAACCTATTATGATTTAATGTAATGCCTTATAACTCAGTTAAAACTTATTCTTAAACTACAAAACTTTACTATAATTCATATGTTTCATATGTCTAAACTTTAATTTTTATATGATCTAGTGATTGAACTTTAATACTATGCTATATCCTATTAAGCTAATATCTCATCATTAATTCTTTTATAAATCGTATAGTAATTATTATATTTGCATAATGTAGCAAAAGGAAACAGAACAGCAAGCATAAATTTACGCAACTATGAGTGTATATATATATATTTTATCCTGACAAGTCTACTCTAAAAATCAAATAGTAGCTGTCACACTCTTGAACAAGGAAATGCATGGCTGCCAAGATGGCGACCATGGGCTGAAGCAGACAGAGTTTCGGTAATTAATGAAACAAAAGAAAACGTTCTGCCTGGCTAGGGGCAGGGCGACAAAACTATTTAGTTTCTAATTTTAGCCCTAGGGGAAACAGCTTTCGGGAACAAGAGCTGACTACCCAGTCTACCAGGAAAGTGTTTGGAGGAAGGTGATATTCTGAGATATCTAAGATTATTCTCTTTCACTCTTTTCCTTAGAAAATGAATTCAGAATCATGACAAACCTTTTGACCCTTATGGCTCCAAATAAAATTCACAGGAACCAATATAATACTAGATTAACAGAAAAAAAGTACAAGACCATTTTCATTCAAAAATCATTGAGCTCACTTAAATGTATAAAGTTCTTTGCCTAAAATTAGCATTTAAATTGATTTTCTTCCATATCTTTGTCTCCCTCTGTTTTACTCCATATCCCTATCTGTAGAATTGATACATCTATTGCCTTATTTCCATTTTCACTGTCACTCACTGCCTTATTTCAGGATATTAATACTTGAGACCTAAACTATTGGTAAAATATCCAAAATAAGTTCTCTGTTTCCAGAAACTTTCTCCATACTTATTAATCTATCTTCTCTACAGTACTAGAAACACTTTCTTTAAAAACAGGTAGATGATTAATTCCAATTTTTTGAAAAACTTCAAAAAAGACTCCCTGACCTTACATTTGAGTTTTTTTTTCCCCATTTTCCCAAGCCTGCCTTTCGAGGTTTAGTTTTTTTTGCATCTTCCCATGCAGTATACTCTCTAAAGTGTCATATTGGTTTTTCTGCCAAATCAGCTATAATACTATAGCTTTTGTGACCTTGCTCAAGCTTTACTCTCTTATTTCTCAAGGATTCCTTTCAAGGCATGCTATCCTTTTAAGGCACAACTTGGATTCTATTTCCCCTAGAAAGATTGTAAATTATAAATATTATGAGTATAGTTATTTGTGTCAAAATGACTGGGTTTATACCCAGCTCTAACATTTGCTACCTAAATAACCTTAGATAAATAACTTATTGCATATGATGGCTTATAAGATTCATCCAAATTATTCAAGGAGAACTTGGGAAAATGCAAACAAAATTTAAGAATGTTTTAACATACATGTATTGAATTTTCTTTATAAAATAGTAATTTGTAATAATGAAATCTTTAATATAATGCCCAAAACATACAGAAATTCCATAGGAAATTTTTAGTTTATGAATGTATAGAAATATTCCACCCAACCAAAAAATTACAAAAACATATAACTCAAAATATATATCTATATGAATGAATACTGGCACATAGCTACCAAAAAATATTAGTGAAAAATAGTCTCAATTTATATATGCTATATTAGTAAAGCATTAATTGGTATTATATTTCCAAGAATACTGCTAATTATGATATTATCTAATGTTTGCTAATGTGTATAGCTAACATGAATGAATGGTGAAATCAAGATTTAGATGCAAACTTCCTCTTCTTTTCAGGTTGAAGTAATAGGGACTGGATATACCTTCCCATCTGAGACATTAGAAAAAAAAAACACTATGCAAAAGTTGTTAGACTGACATATGTATAGGATCAGAACAACCTAAATGATGGTTGGTGATCATTACAATGGTCAAGAGTATGATACTTGAATGAAAGAAAATAAATGAAGTGAGACCTAAGATTACTCCAACTTTCTGACTGGGGAAAGTTTCCAGTTCACAGCATAGACAAATGGAATACAAGTGGAACCTGATAATTTCATTTTGTGTCTCATTTTGTTTTCTGTCATGATAACAAAATACTACAGATTGGGTAATTAATAAAGAACAGAAGCTGATTCAGCTCATGGTTCTGGAGGCTGGGAAGTCAGGATTGAAGGTCCACATCTGATGAGGCCCTTCTTGTAATAACATATCATCATAGCAGGAAGGCAAGTAAGACTGCAAAATAGAAAAATAAATGGGGCTGAACTTATCCTTTTCTTAGGCGCCCACTCTCACAATAACTAGCCCACTCCAACAATAATGTCATTAATCCATTCATGAAGTCAGAATCCTGTTTTTTCTTTCTTTTTTTTTTTTTTTGAGTTGGAGTCTCACTCTGTCACCCCGGCTGGTGTGCAGTAGCACACTCACAGCCACCACAGCCTCAGTCTGCCGGGCTCAGGTGATTCTTCTGCCTCAGCCTTCCAGGTAGCTGGAACCACAAGCATGCACCTCCACGCACAGCTAATTTTTTGATTCATTGTAGAGATGAGGTTTTGCCAGCTTACCCAGACTAGTCTCAAATCCCTGGGCTTAGGCAATCCTCATGCCTTTACCTCCCAAAGTACTGGGATTACAGACGTGAGCCACTGCATGTAGCAGCAGAGTCCTATTAATAAAGGATGCCAAAGTCTGCAAAATATTTAAACTTTATTCTGTGCCAAATGTGAGTGACATTGGCCTGTGGCATCATCCCAAAAGGTCCTGATAACATGTGCCTGAGGTGATTAAATTATAGCTTGGCTATAGATATATAACCAAGTAACAGTGCTGAGTAATACACACACACACACACACACACACACACACACACACACACACACACACACAAATTGTGTAATATATATACATATATATACAATAATATATATTACTCAGCACTGTATATATATATATATTACATATATACACATATATGTATATACATTATATACACACACATGTAATAGGGAGACAGAAGTTACAAAAAATACATAAATCAGACCAGGTGCAGTGGGTTACATTTTTAATCTCAGCACTTTGGAAGACTGAGGCGAGAGGATTGCTTGAGCCCAGGAATTTGAGACCTACCTAGATAACATAGCAAGACTTAGTCCCTACAGAAAAATAAAAAAAATTAACTGGATACAGTGGTGCCTGTCTAGTCCTAGCTACTCAGTAAACTGAGGAAGGAGGATTGTTTGAGTCCAAGAGTTCAAGGTCGCAATAAGCTGTGATCTTGCCAATGTACTCCAGTCAGGTGACAGAGTGAGTCCAGCTCAAAAAGAACAAACAAACAAAAACAAACACAAAACATAAATTCATATATGTGAGATTTACATTGGTTTGATCTCAGAAGACATGACATCTCCAAGTGGGGACTTGCAGATTATAGTTGGATCCAAAGATTTCCTCATTGACAATTAATAGCAAAAGTTAGACTTTGTCTAAGGACTTTTGAAATTAGCAAAAAAAAAAAAAAAAATGCTGCCTTGAGATAAGGGGCCATTTGAGGAAGTCAAATTTCTTGATATGTAGATGAAGCCTCATAGGTAGCATTCCTGAGAGAGAATAGATGGCAAATGTTTAGCTCCTAGCTCCTCTGGAGATCCCTAAAAGGGGATTCTATACAGATGCAAATTTCCCCAACAGATGGCTTTTCGGGGTTATAAGATATTTTTATTTCTTTCTTTATCTGTTATGTGATGTTATACCAGAGTCAGGTTGGAAAATACACCACTTTATATAGGGTTAATTAAAAAACAAAACAAAACAAAACCATCTGATGGGACTCCTCAAGCTCATTTGTTTGGAATTTGGCATGAGAGAGAAAAAGAAGTTCAGAATTTAGTCCTCAGCTCTCATGACCTAATCACCTCTTAAAGATTCCATCTCTCAGCACTATTACCATGGCAATTCAACTTCAACAGGAACTTTAGAGGGGAGAGTCAAATCACAGTATTCTGCCCCTAGGTCTCCAAAAACTCATGTCTTCATGTACCAAATACATTCATTCTGTTCCAACAGCCTCAAAAGTTTTTAACTCCCTCCAGTATCAACTCAGAAGTCCAGACTCTCATGTAAATAAGATATGGGTGAGACTCAAGGCATGATTCACCTTGAGGCAAATTCCCTCCAGTTATGAACCTGTGAAATCAAAGCAAGTTATCTGCTTATAAAATACAATAGCAGAACAGGCATATGATAGATATTCCCATTATAAAAGAACTAAATGGGCAAGAAAAGAAGGGTAAGTCCAAAACCCAACAAGGTAAACAACAATACATTTTAAAACTTTAGAATAATCTTCCTTGACTCCATGTCCCAATGTCTAGATATATTGGGCAGTGGAATTGGGCCCTCAAAGCCTTGGGCAGCCCTGCTTCTATTGTTTTGATGGACTCAGTCCATGCTTTAGCTCTCTTGGGTTGGAGTTGCATGCTGGTGGCCCTACAGTTCTGTGGTCTCAATGGTAATCCCACTTCCATGGCTCCAGTAGGTAATACCCCCAGAGAGTCTGTCTGTGGTGGCTGTGAGCCCACATTTCCATTCAGCATTGCCTTAGTAAGGGTTCTTTGTGGTGGCTCCTTCCTTATAACAAGGCTCTGGCTGAGTACCTCAGGTTGTACATGGCATCCTTTGAAATCTAACTGGTAGAAGTCTTGTTTTAACAGCTCTTGAATTCTGTGTGTCTGCAGACTTTAAAAAAATGGGTCTGTTGTTTATTTACTTGTATTTTATTTTTAAAATGGTGTTACAATTCAGGGTTAGGCATACAAATGGTCATTATGCAGGTACACTTGTTGATGAGGTGTGCCCCGCTCCCCTGGCAGTATCCCAGTACTGCCAACCTTTCTTAGTATTACGATAATTGTTCAAGGTCCACTTATGAGTGAGAACATATGGCACTCTGTTCTTTGTTTCTGTGATAGATCACTGAGTATGATTGACTCTAAATCCATCCAAGTTGCTGCGAAGTCCATGTTTGTCCTTCTTTATGGCTGCATAATATTCCATTGTGTATATGTACCACATTTTTTAATCCAGTCCAGCTTCGATGGGCAACATGGTGGTTCCATGTTCTTGCTATTGTGACTAGAGCTGCAACAAACATGCATGTACAGGTATCTTTATGGTAGAATGACTTGAGTTCCTCCAGGTATATTCCCAATAGGGGGATTGCTGGATCATATGGAAGGCCAATTTTTAGTTCTTTCAGGAATCGCCACACTGTCTTCCAGAGAGGTTGCACTAGTTTGCGTTCCCACTAGCAGTGTAGAAGTGTTCCTTTTTCTCTGCATTCTCGCCAGCATCTGTTGTTGTTTGTTTTATTAATGATGGCCATTCTAACTGGGGTTAGGTGGGATCACAATGTAGTTTTGATTTGCATTTCTCTGATGATTAATGATACTGAACACTTTTTCATGTATGTACATTTAAAAAAATCCAGTCCTGTTTTGGTGGGCAAAGAGCTTCTGCAAAGCAAAAGAAACCATCAAGAGAGTGGGGAGGCAACCCACAGAATGGGAAAAAAATGTTTGCCAACTGTGTATCTGACAAAGACCTAACATCCAGGTTCTACAAGGAACTCAAATGTGCCAAAAAGAAAAAAAACAAATAGCCTTATCACAAAATAGGCAAAAGATATGATAGACGCTTCTCAAAAGAAGACATATGAGCAGCCAACAGATACATGAAAAAATGCTCAGTCTCAGTAATCATCAAAGAAATGCAAATTAAAACCACACTGAGATACCTGCAGACTTTTAACCTCATGTATACACTGCCAAGTCTTTTGGCATGTACCTTCTGGAGCACTGAATTTAGAAGGTAGAGGTGACACAGTCCAAGGAGGCCAAGAGCATCAGAGTTCATAGGCCAGAGTAATAGAGAGGAGACAGCTTCATAGCAAGCACTCCACAGTCCCTAGAGGGTATTTTTCAGGTTTTCAGCTGAGTATTGATCCACATACGCACATGAGGAAACCATATGAGGGTGGGGAAAGAACCACCTGAAATGAAGAGGGAATAACCTATAGGATTTACACACAGCTAAAAAGTCTTCATGCTCCCACCACCCACAGAAGAAAATCTCACCATTCACAGGGCATTAAAAAAGTAGTCAGAACTTAGCCCCACATTAAAGGTTGCTCTGGTCTTGCATAACAATGCTTAAATGTTAGCCTAGAAAGAATCAAGTGCTTCCGGGTAGCTTAACTGTGTTCCAGAAAAAAAAAAAAATGCTCAAATGATACACACACCTACATGCACAAACACACATATACACATATACACAATCATGGCAAAATTCACGTTATTTGCTATCTAGTCAAAAATTACCACCTATAGTGAAAAAAAAAAAGTACAATTAAAACCAACCCAGAAATGACAGGCTGGTTTTGGAAGATTTGTTGTGTGCTTTTTGGGGGCAGAAAGTGACAAGCTCATTCTAAAGTTTATATGAAAATTGAAAAGACCTAGAATAACCAAAACAATATTGCCAAAGTAAAAAATGTTGAAATAATTATGCCATATGATTTCAAGACTCTTTATAAAAATACAGTGTGGTATTGGTGTAAGGATAGTCATATAAATCAATAGAACAGAATAGAAAAACCAGAGAAAAACACTACACCTATGGTTAACAGATTTTCTATAAGTGTTCTAAGGCAATACAATGAATAAAATTATTATTTGCAGAAAATTGTGCCATTATAATTATCTATCTACATGCAAAAATTGAACCACTACCCCATATACAAATTAACTCAAAACGATTGACAAACATAAATGTAAAACCTAAAAATTTAAATTTTTAGGAGAAAGTCTGTGGACCTTGATTTAAGAATAGACTATTTCTATACCAAAAGTACACCATAAAAGAAATCCATAAAAAGTTAAATCTACAAATTGGGCTTCATTAAATTTAATTTCTGCTCTTTAAAAAACACTACTAGAGAATAAAAAGAGAAGGCACACATAGAAGGTACAGTTTTGAGACAAAATATCTCCGGATGCAAGCACATGAAAAAATGCTCAATATTATTGGCCATTGTGAAAAGGCAAGTCAAAACCACAATAGGATACTGCTATATACCTATTAAAATGACTAAAATTATAAAAAGGCTGGCATACCAAGTGTTTTCAGGGATAGAGAGCAACTGGAACTCATACATTGCTGAGAGAAATGCAAAATTGTACAGTCACTTAAAAATAATTTGTAAACTGGACATGGTGGCTCACACCTATAATTTCAGCACTTTAGGAGGCTGAGGCAGGAGGATTGCTTGAGGCCAGGAATTTGAGACCATTCAGGGCAACACAGTGAGACCTTGTGTCTACAAAAAATTTTTTAAAAATTATCTGGGCATGGTGACAGGCAGTTGTACTCCTAGCTGCTTAGGAGGCTGAAGCAGGAGGATTATCTGAGCCCAGGAGGTTGAGGCTGCAGTGAGCCATGATCGTGCCACTACACTCCAGCCTGGGTGACAGAGTGAGACCCTGACTCAAAATAATAATAATGATAATAACAATAATTTGTCAGTTTGTTAAAATGTTAAAGTTACACTTATGATTTAACCTAGTTGTTCCACTCCCAGATATTTATTTACTCAAGAGGAATAAAAGCACATATGTACAAAAAAACTTATACACAAATATTCATAGTTTTATTTGTAATACGTGAAATGCGAAACAACACAAATTTTTACCATCAGTGAATAAACAGTCTCAAAATTTAATGAACCGTTGATCCAAGGAACAACATTGACTAATCTCAAAATAATTATACAGACATAAAATAGTACGTGCTCTATGATTCCATTAACATAAAAGTATAGAAAATGCAAACAAATACACAGTGTCATAAAGCAGATACGTGTTTCTCTGGGCATGTGGGATTAAGCTAGATGGGACATGAAGGAGGGATTACAGAAGGGTCTGAGGAAATTTCACGATGATGGTTATGCTCGTCATGGTGGTGATGGTTTCATGGTGTACACATGTTTTAAAACTTATCAAATTTAGTCTTAATTATGAACATTCTTATTGTATGTCAATTATACTTCATGAAATTATTAAAAATAAAAAGTAAAAGATTTAAACACAAGTATCATATTCTAAAATATATTAGCCACTGTGATATGTACTCTGATAAAAGCAGTATTAAAAGTGTTCTTTTCCTCCTTCATTCCTTAATCTCTGTTACTTTGTTTCATATATAATATACATATAGTAATTCCTTTTCAAATTGAATTAAGACAACTATAATCTTTCAGGTCACAGACAAAAAGAAAGATAAAGTAATAAAATATTTGAAACTTAGAAGTTATGGTGGATTTTGTTGCTGGTATTTTAGATCAGAGTATTACATTATAAAGGTTATAAGACCAAGAACGTATGATTCATTCCACTGTGTAAATGGCAAGAGAGTCTTTCTTGGTTACAGGTTAAGCCAATAAATCTTAACAATTTCTTTGTTCAAATTTGTGTTCACAACCACATGGCCAATGGGGCATAATGGCATGGATGGTGCAAACAGTCAACTCTCACTAACTATTGGGAACATGTCATAGAATACTCCCCCCTAATTGCCTTATTTTAAATACATGAAGAACTTGTTTTTGTTTGGTTTTATTCTTTTTTTTTTTTTGCTTTGTGTTGACCCTAGAAGCAAATGGCAGATAAACAGCCATTTATGATATTTTTTTCTTGAGTTGGGATCTCATTCTGTCGCCCAGTCTGGAGTGCAGTGGCACATCACGCCTCACTGTATCCTCAGCCTCCTAGGCTCAAGCCATCCTCCTGCCTCAGCCTCCTGAGTAGCTTGGGACTACAGGCATACACCACCACACCTAATTTTTTGATTTTTTGTAAAGACGATTTCTCACTATGCTGCATAGGCTGATTTTGAACTCCTGGACTCAAGCAATCTTCCTGCCTTGGCATCCCGAAGTGCTGGGATTACAGGCACGATTACAGGCACCTGACCTCATTTACCATTATGAACAATAATAAATGCAAATACTACCCTAAGATGACAATTTAAAACAGAGTTTCCAATTAGCTAATAAACCTGGACATTATAAACATCCCAAATTAAACTGTTTTGGGGGGAAAAATGTAACTTTAATGTACTAATTAGCACTGAGTCTAAAATAACTGATAAGATTTCCAAAGTCTTCCAATATACCTCTGGACTTTACAATGGACCAGTTTCGACACTGTATGAGCTACTTGGGGAAGAAAAATAAGCCTTTTGAATATAAATTGTACCTATTGGTTGTTTACAAACCAAAAACCGTAGGTGGGTATAGACATAATGCACCGAATTAATAACACTATTCTAGTTCCTTGGTTTGAAAGGAACAATAAACTAACAGTTCAATCATTTTTCTGAGTATAATGCACTAGCCACTGAGTCAGGCATGATTGTTGTGCAACAAAGATGAATCAGAAACAGTTTCTCTCTTCTTTTGAGTTCACAATAAAATAGATGAACCAGACAGGTAAACAACTAGGAAAAATACAAAGCAGAGTCCAATAATACTCTAAGAGTGATGCAAGCAATTTTCTGTGGAAGTACACAAGAAATAATTCTCATAAGAAAGATCACAGTAGTTCATGAAGCTCAAGAAAATATTTCATTAAATGTGGCTATTATTTTGTTTAACTATTCATAAAACAAAGACAGCTGTCAGGTGAATAAAATGGCAAGATTCTATACTTGCTCCAATACTGCAGCAGGGATAACATCCATCAACTGTCTCTAAGTTCTTTATCTTTAATAGGTAAAAACAGTGTCAGTACATTTCCAAGCTCTTTTATGATGTGAGTTGTTGCCACAGAAATGATCACCAGACTGGTCTCGAACTTGTGGACTCAGGCAATCCTCTCACCTTGGCTTCCCAAAGTGCTGGGGTTATAACCATGAACCGCCACCTCTGGCCCCAATCCTTTATTTTTAATCTTTCTGTGTCATTATACTTTAGGAATGTCCTCTGTGAACAGCTTATGGTTGGATTGGTTTTGTATGCTTAACTTTGTTTGTATTTATTTTGAAATCTCTGACTTTTAACAAGGAGATTTAATGCATTCACATTTAATTTGCTCTCTTATTTATAGTTTAAAAATGTTTCCATGCTTTAATTTTTATTTTTTTTAACCTTTAAGGATTCTTCTTGAATTAATGGAATTGTCTTTGTTTTATTTTTCTTCTAATGGTTTACAATTTATGCATCTTATATTGCTTGACAAATTGCCACTTAATAATAATATACATATTTAATTCATATTTTCTATGAGTATCTGGAATTAATACTTATATCTTATGTTGAAAGACAAGACATTTACTGTAAAATTACTTTCTCCTGTTATATTTCCTTAGTAATAAATCCATTACATATGGACAGGCTCACTATAAAACTAATAGCATATAAAATTTTTGCATCATTAAATATTCATGAAAACCAAATTAAAGTACAAGTAGCCATTTAAGGAGTAAGTTGAAAACTACTTAAAATTCACTATTAACAACTATCATTATGGAACTTAATTTCTCAATATTTGCATGCATATACTCTTAATTATTACTATATATAAAATATACAAATATAATTTTATTTTTGTCTTTGATATACCATTTTCAGTGGTAAGACTGACACACTCAGAGTTTTGGCAAAACTTCTTTAATTCAATCTCATCAACAAACTTTTATAAAGGTATTTAATATTCATGTACATTCTGAAGACAGTGTCCAATGACTTCTACTACTGTCCAAATGGCTGAATTCATGCATATATTGAATATAAATATGAGATTTGTTACATCTCCAATCAAGAGGAACAAATATGCATTTTAAGACATAAATTTGATGTACCACAATATGCTAAAGATATCTACAGCATGAAGGCTATAAATATGCATTTCCTTTTTATCACTTGCAACAATAGTTATGCTAAAGAACCATAACAAAATTTTAAATAGAGTTAGAATAAAATGAGGAAATGGCCTTAAATATAGTTTGGTCAAGCAACTGAAATTTATCTAAATCTGACATCTGTAAGATAGTAATAAGTAGGATCAAAACCTTTCCTGCATTTTAAAGTATGTCCATGGTATCTATTGCTTATATAGCCAAGAAATGTTTCTTTTTAAATTCATACATTTATTTTGCTTAAATCAGACATTATAGATTTATCTCTATGGCTTACATAGGTTTTCTGTGATATGCTTCATTTTCTTTCTATTATTTAGTTGTGATCTCACTCTGTTGCCAAGGCTGAAGTTCAATGGCATGATCATGGCTCACCACAACCTCGACTTCCTGGGCTCAGGCTGTCCTCCTGCTTCAGCCTCCTGATTAGCTGGACCTACAGGTGCACACCACCACACCCAAATAATTTTTTTAAGTTTTTTTCTTTTTTTTTAATTGATAAGATCTTACTATGTTGCTTAAGCTGGTCTCAAACCCCTGGACTCAAGCAGTCCTCCTGCCTCAACCTCCCAAAATGCTGGAATTACAGCACTGTGGGCCACCACAGCCTGACCCATTTTCTTTTTATGTCATGCCCATAATCAATTTGATTCAAAATTTACAGAGAATCTGTTTATATTCTGGGCCTGTGAATATATGCAATAGTGAAAATGAAGCAGTGACTGTTCATTTTTTTTTTTTCTTGAGTCACTCTAGCAAGCTCTGCCAAAAATACTCTTCTTTCTCTCATGCCCAATCCCTTCTCTCCATTCCTATGTTCACAACAGAAATTCAGCCCCCTCATAGATTCTGGAATACTACAATCGTTTAAAAATATGATTTGTATTATAAAGGAATTTGAAGTTTGCAAAACAGTATGATCTTGTATATACATAAAGCAGACATTTAGATGTACACATTTAAAATAAATATTTTGAATGCTTATAAATGCATGTAAGCATGCACACACACACTGATCTATAAACTGGATTCTAGTGTGTCCATTACCATCATTGAATTACTAGTGTTTAACCATAATCATTTAAAATTTACTGCCATATGGACTTTTCTCTGAGCATCTTTTTATTTTTATTTATTTAAAAATTATTTTATTTTATTTTATAGTTGTGGGGTACATGTGAGGATTTGCTACATAGGTAAGTTGCGAGTGTGTAAGGTTTGGGCTTCTAGTGAGCTTCTCTCCCCCTGGTATCCAAAGGGTGGTTGGGTGCCCCTTATCTTCCTTCTCTCCTTCATCCCACTAGTAGTGCCAGTATCAGTTGTTCCCACTTTCCTGCTTGCGTGCTCAAGTTTAAGGCCTGTTTATGAGTGAGAATATCTGAGAATCTTTTTTATATATTAACTATTTTTGTTTTTTCTTTTGTGAATGTCCTGTGCATCTTTCTTGCTTACTTTTTGGTTTGAGTTTTTCTTTTCTATATATAGATTCACCTTACATATTAGGAATTTTAACACTTTTTTTTAGATTGGAAAATGTAGTTTATTTAGAGAGTAAATTGGAGAGAGAGAGAGAGGAGAGGGGAGCGGAGGGGAAGTGAGGTGAGGGGAGGAGAGGGGAAAGGAGAAGAGAGATTCACTTCCCCAAGATGGGGGAGGAGGCCGAAGCTTAGGAAAATATGTCCCAGCCAGAACTCAACATGGTTGGACCAGGGCTTAACAAAAGAATGGCCCGGAATGTTAACTCTTTGTCATATTTCCTCAAAACATAAACTCCAAGTCTGCTGAGTCTATTTTTCATGTTTTATTTTAAAATAATGTTAGACTTATAAAATAGTTACAAATACAGTACAGAGAGGTCCCATTTGTCCCATACACTTTTTACCCAGTTTTGCTAATGTTAACATTTTACAAAAGCATGGTACAATGGTCAAAACTAAGAAACTAACTTTGGTATAATATTATTTACTAAACTGGAGATTCTATTCAGATTTCATCAGTTTCAATGAATGTCCTTTTTCTGTTCCAGGATTCAGTCCAGGATTGTACATTTCATTTGCTTATTGTCTCCTTAGTTTCCTCCAATTACTGAAAGGTCCTGATTCTTTTCTTGTCTTTTATAACATTGAAACTAACTCTGTTAAATGTTTATAGAATGTCCCTTGATTTGTTTTTATCTGTTATATTTTCCTTGAGTAGACTGAGATTATAGCTTTGGGGGATGACTAACACATGGCATTATATGAGGATAACCATGACATCAAGAAGCCTTATGACTGGTGATGTAAACCTTAATCATTTTGTTAAGCTGGTATCGTCCATGTTTCTCCATTCTGATGCTATTATTTTTTCCTTTCCTAAGGATTTTGGCATGAAGTCCAGACTGCACTCAAGGATATGGACATCAAGAAACACCTCCAGAAGTGTGTCAAAAAATGTGTGCACATATATAAAAACCATCAAAACAATTTTAAAAGGAGATACTTTGAATTTAGGCAAATATCCTCTTTCTTTTACACTTTTGGCAGCTAATATTGCTTTTCATGGTACATCTTGCCTGTCTCAATTATTACCGTGATTTTCTACTGGTGATTTTCTACTTTTCTTATTTTTCTGCATTTATTAATTGGAATTTTTTTGTAAGGAAGAATTGTCCTTTCATCATCTTTTGTTTATAATTCCAGCAATTTATGTATACCAGTATGGGTTCATGTATATAAATTTTATACTTTGGTATTGAATCCAAACCTATCACTATTTTTTATTCTTCAAATTGTTTCACTTTTGCCATTTGGATCTCTTGTAAACTGTGTCCTTTTAACATTACCACGTATTCTTTCTCCTTATCCCCGCCCCCACCCCACTACTTTGGTTTCTTCTACCACAAGATGTTCTAGGTGTGTCACCCAGATCTGGAATTAACCATCATTCGAGGATCCCCAGCTCCTATTGTTGGATGATATTTAAAGACCAAAATCTGGGCATTAGGTGTGTGTATGTTGCTGCTGGGGTGTCACTGCTTCTAGACCCCATAGGAAGACAGAGCTATGAATTAGATGTATGCAAATGAATTTAAGTATACAAAAATATCTCTATATACTTACTTATCTATATAACTGTATACACACTAAAACAAATATGAGTTCATAATGAAACTTCCAACTCTAGTCTACCCACATGGTTCATTATAGTACTCCCCTTTGCTTAAAGGTAACTTCTTTCTTTGACAGTGAGAAACTTGACTCATTACTATCAAGTATTCACTTCTTTTTTAAAAAACCTAGTATAGATGCATCATGATTTCAGATTTGCTAACCAGTACTCTTTTGAAATACAAATGTAACAACTACAATACAAGTCTTGTGTGCATGTCTTTTTGTCTCTAGCCTTAGACTGTTTAGTTAAAACATCATCTTCCAAAGTTATTTAGGTTAGTTCCTTCCTTCTCTACCTCTTTCAGTATGGTTATTTCTACATCATAATACAGTTAGATACATTTGTTGTGGTCTATATTCTATCATGAGTTACTGTAACATTCTGTTTGATTTTTTAAAGTTTCTTACTAAAATTAAATTTTTGTTATAAACAGTTCTAAACGTTTTGTCAAATGCACACAATCATGGACCCACAATCACATGACAACACAGAAACAAGTTCAACACTTAAAACATTGGCTTCAGCCAGGCTCAGCGGCTCAGCCTGTAATCCCGCGCCTTGGGAGGCTGAGGTGAGTGGATTGCCTGAGCCCGTGGGTTCGAGACACACCTATGCAGCTTGGTGAAACCTCATCTCTACAATTAATCAAAAAAATTAGCCGGGTGTGGTAACGCGTGCCTGTAGTTCGAGCTACTTGGAAGGCTGAGGCGGAAGGATTGCTGGAGCCCAGCAGGTCGAGGCTGCGGTGGCTGGGGGCGGCCACTGCACTCCAGCCTGGGTAACAGAGTGAGACTCCAACTCAAAACAACAACAACAACAACAACAAACCCAAACATCGGCTTCTTCTGACCCTTGGTAGCCCACCTTCTTTTTTCAAACCCCAGAAGCCACTAATCTGTTTTCCATGCCTATAATTTTACCTTTTTCAGAATGTCATATAAGTGGAATAATGTAATATGCAGTCTTTTCTGCCTGACTTTTTTTCACTAAGAAAAATATATATGAAAATCTTGTATGTTATTGCATAGATCAAGAATTCATTCCCTTTCACTTTTGAGTAGCAAACATTATGGTTGTATCTTGGTTTGGTTATCCACTTACTCACTGAGAGACATCTGGTTCATTTCCAGTTTTTAGCCATTAAGAATTAAGCTGCTATAAACATTCATGTACAGGTTTTTGTGTGAACATAAGTTATTGATTCACTCAGGTAAATGCCTCGTAGTGGAATTGCTGGGCTGTATGGCAAGTGCTTGCTTCTCTTTGGGAGAAAAAGTCACATTTTGCTTTCCCACAGAGTATGTATGAGTTACTGATACTCTGCATATTCACCAGTACACGTTATCTTTAAATTTTAATTTCTCTAAATAAATAATGATGTTGACTTACTTTTCCAATGCTTATGTGTAATCCATATATCTTCTTTGGTAAAATGTCTAGTCCAAACTTTGACCCACGTATTGCTTTTCTTGTTATTTTATGGGATTATTATATGTTATGAATATAGAGAATATAATATCACATAACCAGATATATGATTTGCAAAATTTTTCGTCCAGTCCTCAGCTCGTCTTTTCATGCCGTCAACACTGTCTTTTGCAGAACAAAAGCTGTTAATTTTCATAAAGTACAATTTCACAATTTATGATTGGATAGGTCATGCTTTTGGTGTTTTATCTAAAAACTCTTAGCCAAACAAAGATCACACCGATTTTCTCCTGTTTTCTTTTGGAAGTTTTAAAGTTTTAACTTTTACATCTAACCTATGGTCCAATCTTAGTTATTTAAAAATATCAATTAACAAATAAAAGTTATGTATATATATTCAAGGCAGTGATGTGTGTGATGTATGTGTGTGAGCACTTACACAAATAGTAACTGTGGATGGTGATTGATGTGTTAATTAATTTGATTGTGGTAACTATTGTTAGTTAATTTTAGTATAGGCTGTGAGGTATGTAGCAAGATCCTTTTTTTTTTTTTTGAGTCAGAGTCTCACTTTGTCACCTAGGCTGGCGTGCAGTGGCACACTCATGGCCACCACAGCCTCTACCTGCTGGGCTCAGGTAATCCTTTCATTTCAGCTTTCCAAGTAGCTGGAACTACAGGTGTGTGCCACCATACCCGGCTCATTTTTTTATTTATTGTAGAGATGAGGTCTCACCAAGTTGCCCAGGCTGTTCTCGAATCCCTGGGCTCAGGCAATCCTCTAGCCTCTGTCTCCCAATATGCTGGGAATTCAGGCATGAATCATTGTGCTCGATCTAACATTCGTTTTTATGTTGATGAATATTTGACTGTTTTAGCACCATCTGGTGAAAGCTTATCCATTGAATTGCATTTGCACTTATGTCATAAAATAACTTGACTCTATGTGGGTCTCTTTTGGGATGTGCTATTTATTACATCGGTGTAAGTATAGAGCCTAGTGCAAACACCACAGTGTTTCTAGAGGTTTATAATGTTTGGAGATTAACTAGTTTAAATATTGGAACATTGCTCTTTTTCAGAATTGTTTTCAGTATTTTTTTTAGATTCATAACCAATTCTTTTATTCTCTGTGTTAGTGTAAATGATAATGTGTTAAGATAGACAAGTGGGATCTCATCAAACTGAAAAGCTTCTACAAAGAAAAGAAACTATCAAGAGCGTTGAGACAGCCCCCAGAATGAGAAAAAAATAATTGCCAACTGTAAGGCCTAAAACCTTGGATCTACAAGGAACTGAAATATGCAGAAAAGAAAAAAATAAACAGCTCTGTTGAAAAATGGGCAAAAGATATGAATAGATGCTTCTCAAAAGAAGACATATGAGCAGCCAACAGAAACATGAAAAAATGCTCAGTCTCTCTAGTGATCAAAGAAATGTAAATCAAAACCACACTGAGATACCACCTCACTCCAGTCAGGCTGGTCATCATCAATAACTCAAAAAACAACACATGCTTGAGAGGATGCAGGGAAAAGGGAACACTTCTACACTGCTGGTGGGAGTGCAAGCTAGTACAACCTCTGTGGAAAACAGTGTGGTGATTCCTAAAAGATCTAAAAATTGATCTTCCTTACAACCCAGCAATCCCGCTTCCGGGAATATACCCAGAGGAACTCAAATCACTCTACAAAAAGATACCTGCACACACGTTTTTTGCAGCACTGTAAATAATAGCAAAAACTTGGAACCAGCTGCACTGACCATTGAAATTGGACTGTATACAAAAAACGTGGTACATATATACAATGGAATATTATGCAGCCATAAAGAAGGACAAACTTATGAACTTTGCAGCAACTTAGATGGGCTTAGAATCTGTAATACTCAGTGATCTATCACAGAAACAAAGAATTGAGTGCCACATGTTCTCACTCATAAGCGGACCCTATACAATTATCAACATGCTACAAGAAAGGGATTGGCAGTAGTGGAAAACTGCCAAGGGACAGAGGAGGGGGGCACATTTCATCAATAAGGATACCTGATCTCAAACCAGGTAAAGTGGGGACCAAAGTGAGGCCCAAACTTTACCTGTACAATGACCATTTGTATACCTACCCCCGAATTGTTCCCCACAACTTTCAAATAAAATTAAAAAAAACATTTTAAATTACAATTGTTCATTCCTGTCATACTTTAGTTTTATACCTGACCTTGTATAATATATAGGCAGTAATGTTATTTGCTATTAGAGACAGTTTGAATTCTTTCTTTCAAATCATTTTCCTTGACTTGCAAAATAGTTTCGCTCTTAAAGTATGATATTCACAAGGAGTAGTTAGAAAAGGCATTATTCCTTATTCTTTAACTTAGGGGATTAGTATTCAGACTCTTACCTTTAAGTATGTTGTTAGCTGCAGGTTTTTAAACACATGCCCTTTTTTAGAATACGGAAGTTCTCTTCTGAGCCAAGTTTCTTAAAACATTTTATAAATATATATTTTTAACTTGTTGAAGGTTTTTCCTAATCTGTTGATATGATCATATGAATTCTCTTATATATTGCTAATATGTTAAAATATATTGATTTTTCAAATGTTGATCCACCCTTTTGTTCTTGTTTTTGATGTTCTATCAAAAAACACACTTATTTTTGATGTACTGTCTTTATTATGTATATGTAGACTGAATTTGTTAATATTTTGTTGACAATCATTACATCTGTGTTCATGAAGGATATTGGTATATAGTTTTCTTATTTGTAATATCTTTACCTTGTTTTTACATTAGGGCAATGTTGGAATTATACTATGGCATATGGGAAAAGAAGTGTTTTCTGCTTTTCTACTTTCTGAATGAGATTGTCTAGAACTGAATTGGTATTGATCATTCCTTAAGTGTTTGGTAGAATTCTCCAGTAAAGCCATCTAGCCTGTAGTTTTCTCTCCTTTTTTGGTGAAGGTTTCTGAACTCTTCAAATTCTTAAGTAGACGTTCGAGTTTTCAGAGTATCTATTCTTTTAAAATGAGTTTTGAAGTTCATATTTTTTAAGGAATTCATCTATTTCATCTCAATTGTTAAAGGTATGGACATAGAGCTTTTTGTACCACTTCTCTATTATTGATTTAATGTCTCTGTAGGTAGCAGTGATAACTCTTCTTCCACTCCTGATAGTGGTAATTTGTGTGATCCCAGTTTTTTATTGGTCTGAATAGCAGGAGGTTCATCAATTTTATTGATCTCAAAGAACCAACTTTTGATTTGACTGATTTTTTTCTATTGTTTCCTTTTAAAATTTATTTTAGCTCAAATCTTTATTATTTCCTCCCTTCTGTCTGTTTTATGTTTAACTTGTTCCTTTTTCAAAATTTCTTAAAGCAAAAGATTAGTTTACTCTTTTAGAACTTAATGCTTCATTAAATATAATTATATATAATAACTGTAATTAAACATAAGCATTGTAAAATTACCTGTAAATTTTTAACTGCATCTCACAAATGTTGACGTTTTGCACTGTAAATGTAATTTACTTCAAGAACCTCAACTTTCCTTTACAATTTAGATATATACTAATTAATTTCATAATATGAAGATTTTCTCAGTATCTTTCTGCTATTTATTTTTAGTTTAATTCCTTTGGGGACCAAGAACATAATTCACATGGTTTTTAAAATTATACTAAGGTGTATGTTATGTCATGGAATATGGACTAAATTAGCAGACACTCCATGCACACCTGAGAAGAATGGATATTCTGCTGTTGTTGGGTAGACTATTACATACATGTCAATTCAATCCAGTGGGGTGGTAGTGTTGCTCGGTTTATTCATATCCTTACTGATCTTATGCATACTTGTTCTATCAATTGCTCAGAGATGAGGGTTGAAGTCTTCAACGATTGTATTTTTCCATTTCTCCTTTCAACTGCATGCATGTTGATGCTCTGCTGTTAGGGACGCACATACATATAAGTCTTAACACACTAAAAACTGAAAATCATATACATTGTTTATGAGTTAAAGTAGATAGGAAAGAATATTTGAAAGGAACATCAAGAAAGTTTTGATTAAAAATAGCAAGGAAATTAATCCCAACAAAAATTAAAGTGTGCTCTAAAGCAGTGTTCATCAGAAGGTTGGCATTAGTTTAGATATTAACAGATAACAGTGTAACGAGCTGCAAGTGCAGGAAGGGATCTGAGTATCAATGGAAATGATATTACAAAAGTAATTTGGTTTAAACTTCAACTGTTTTACTTCTTAAAATTATAATCATGAGCCAAGTTTGTAAGTTATGTAAGAGTTCTAAAAAATGAACATCTTATCATTGTGTAATGCTTCTCCTTTTCTAGATGGAATCTCTTGTTCTGCTTTCAACTTTGTCCAAAATCAACAAGGCTAACTCAGCTTTCTTTTTGTCCATTGTATACACTATATAACTTTCTTCATTCTGTTACTATGACTATCTATATCTTTATATATAAAGTGAGTTCTTGAAGATGGCATACAGTTATGCCTTTTCCATCCAATTTGAAAATCTCTGACTTTTAGACTATTCACACTTAAAATCATTATTGATTTGGTGGGTTAAAATGTCCATCTCACTAGCTGTTTTCTATTGTATTTCTTTTTAAAAAATTTTTCCTCCTTTCTGCCTGATTAATTGATCACCTTTATTCCATTACATATTTTCTTTTTAAGTATATTTTATTTTAAAGATGTGGGGTACAATTCAGGATTAGGTATATAAGTGGACATCGTACAGGTGAAGTTTGGGCCTCCCTTTGGTCCCCACTTTGCCTGGTTTGAGATCAGGTACCCTTACCGATGTTGCATCCCCATACCCAAATCCTCAGTGTCCTTTCTTGTAGTATTATGGTACATGTTCAGGGTCCACTTATGAGTGAGAACATGTGGTATTCTGCTCTTTGTATTTGTGACAGAACGCTGAGTATTACAGATTCTAAATCCATCCAAGTTGCTGCAAAGTCAACACCTTTGTCCTTTTTAAAGTGGTGTAATATTCTTTGTGTATATATCCACATTTTTTTCTATCCAGTCTAGTTTCAATGGGCAGCATAGTTGGTTCCATGGGTTTTTTGCTATTGTGAATAAAGTTGCAATAAACATGAGTGTGCAGGTAACATTTTTGCAGAATGATTTTAGTTCATCTGGGTATATATCCTGTAGGGGAATTGCTGGGTCATATGGAAGGCCATGTCTAGTTCTTTTAGAAATCACCACACTGTTTTCCATAGAGTTTAAACTAGTTTGTAGTCACACTAGCAGTATAGAAGCGTTCCCTTTCACTTCATCCTCACCATCATCTGTCATTTGTTTTATTAATGATGATCATCCTTACTGAAGTTAGGTAGTATCTCAGTGTGGTTTTGATTTGCATTTCTCTGATTTTTTTTTTCAGACTGAGCACTTATCCTTGGGTATGTTGCCTACCCGCATATCTTTTTTGAGAAAGTGTATATTCATGTCTTTTGCCCACTTTTTTTTTCATGTTTTTTTTGTTTTTTGTTTTTTGTTTGTTTTGAGTTGGAGTCTCACTCGGTCGCCCAGAGTGGAGTGCGGTGGCCGCTCCTGGCCACCGCAGCCTCACCTGCTGGGCTGGGGCGATCCTTCCGCTTCAACCTTCCTAGTAGCTGGAATTACAGGCATGCGCTTCCATGCCCGGCTGATTTTTTTATTTATTGTAGAGATGAGGTCTCGCTGCCCAGGCGGGTCCCGAACCCGCAGGCTCAGGCAATCCACTCACCTCAGCCTCCCAAAGGCGTGGGATTACAGGCTGAGCCACTGAGCCTGGTTTTTTGCCCACTTTTTAATGGGGTAGTTTGACCCTAGATGTTAGGCCTTTGTCAGATATACAGTTGGCAAATATTTTTTCCCATTCTGTGGGCTGTCTCCCTGCTCTCTTGATGGTTTCTTTTGCTTTGCAAAAGTTCGTTAATTTGATGAGGTCCCACTTGTCTGTATTATTTCTTAAGGTATTGGCCTTTAGGGTCCTGAATACGAATTGGTTCCCAGTTTCAATTTCCTTAAGGTTGTCTCCTGTACTTTCTAAGATTCTTATACTTTGAGGTTTTACGTTTAGGTCCTTGATCCATTTGGAGTTGATTACTGTGTATGGTGATAGGTAGGTATCCTGTTTCATTCTGCATGTTTTCAGCCTGTTATCCCAGCACCATTTACTGAATAGGTTCTCCTCTCCCCAGTGGCTGTTGGTGGAGGCTTTGTTAAAGATAAGTTGGTTGAGAAATTGAGGTTTTGCTTTCAGAATCTCTATCCTGTTCCATTGGTCCATATGCTTGTTATACCAATACCAGGCTGTTTTGATTATTAACCTTATAGCAAAGTTTAGTGTCTGGAATTGTGACCCTCCCATGTTTCTTTTGCTAGGGATTGTTTTGGATATCCATGGTCTTTTATGTTTACATATGAATTTCTGTATTTTCATTTCCAGGTCTGAGAAGAATGATGTTGGTAATTTAATGGGCATTGCGTTGAATCTGTAGATTGCCTTTGGTAGGATGGACATCTTAACAATGTTGATTCTTCCTATCCTTGAGCATGGAATGTTTTTCCATTTGTTTGTATCTTCTTGGATTTCTTTGAGCAGTGTTTTGTAGTTTTCATTGTAATAGTCTTTCACTTCTCTAGATAGGAAGATGCCAAGGTATTTCTTTTGTCTTTTCTCTCTTTTTGTTTTTGTGGCTGTTGAAAATGGGATTATGCCTTTTATTTGGTTCTCTGCCAGTTTGTTGTTGGTGTATAAAAATGTGACTATTGTTTGCACATTTATTTTGTACCCCAAGACTTTGCAGAGTCCTTTATTAATGGAAGTAGGTTTTTCACAAATTCTATTAGATTTCCAATGTATAAGATAATATCAGCAAAGAGAGATAACTTAACTTCATCTTTTCCTATTTGATAACCCTGATTTCCTTCTCTTGTTTAATTACTCTAACTAGGACTTCCAACCAATGTTGAATGGGAGGGGTGAGAGTGGCAGCCTTGTCTTGTTCTGGTTTTCAGGGTGAATGCTTCCAGTTTTTGTCCATTTAGCAATATGCTGACTGTGAGTTTATCATAGATGGTGCTTGCTATTTTGAGGTATTTTCCTTTTATGGAGAAGGGATGCTGGATTTTATTAAAAGCTTTTTCTGTATCCAATGATATAATCATGTGGTTCTTGTTTTTACATCTGTTGATGTGTTTAATTACATTTATTGTCTTGCATATCTTGAACCAACCCTGCATCCCAAGTATGAAGACTACTTGGTCATAGTGGATGATTTTTGAGATGTGTTGTCGGATCCCATTTGCTAAAATCTTGTTTAGAATTTTTACTTCTATGTTCATTGGCAATATTGACCTGTGGTTTTCTTTCTTTGTTGGATCATTACTCGGTGTTAGTATCAGTGTGATGTTAGCTTCATAGAATGATTTGAGAAGAATTTCATCTTTCTTAATTGCCTGGAGTACTTTCAATAGGATTGGTATAAGCTCCTCCGTGTATGTTTTATGGAATTCTGCTGGAAAGCCTTTGGGCCCAGGATCTTTTATTTTTATAGGTAGTTTTCTTATGAGGGAGTTAATTTCCTGGGTTATTTGTCTAGTTAGTGTCTCAATGTCTTCTTGTTTCAACCTTGGGAAGTTGTGTGATGTCAGATAGTCCTCCATTTCATTTAGGTCTTAAAAGTTTGTTTCCTTACAGGTGTGCACAATAATATCTGATAATCTTTTGTATTTCTTTGGGGTAAGTTGTTATCTAATGTTTTGCATTTCTGATTGTGTTTATTTGACTTTCTCTCTCTCTCTCTCTTTTTTTCATTCTGCCTAGAGGTCCATCTGTCTTGTTTATTCTTTCAAAGAACCAACTTTCTGTTTTGTTGATGTTTTCTATGGTATGTTTGTCTTCCATGTCCCATATTTGGGCATTTACTTTGGTGATCTGGATTCTTCTGCTAAAGTTAATGTTTTGGTGGTCTTGTTTTTCCAGCTCCCTTAGGTGATTTATTAGGCTATTATTGATCATTCCATATTCTTGATGTGTGTTCATGGAAATATAAACTGCCCTCTTAGAACTGATTTCATGGCATCCCAGAAGTTATGGTAAGATGTTTCTTCATTTTCATTTGTTCCCTGGAATCTTTTAATTTCTGTTTTGATTTCTATGTTGACCCAGTAATCATTCGGCATCATGCTGTTTAGTGTCCATGTCTTTGTGGGTTTTGGGGGAATTTTGTTGGTGTTGATATTTATTTTGAATCCACTGTGGTCTGAGAAGGTGTGTAGCAGTATTTCATTCTTTTAAATTTGTTTATGCTTGATTTGTGTCTGTTGATGTGATGGATCTTGGAGTACGGTCCATGTGTTGATGCATAGAATGTATATTCTGCGTTTGTTGGGTGGAGTATTCTGTAAGTGTCACTTAAGTCCATTTGGTGAAGGGTCAAGTAGAGGTTCAGGACTCTTTGATGGTTTTTTTGCCATGATGTTCTATTGAGGGTCATTAGTGGGGTATGTAAGTCATCGGCTATAATAGTGTTAGAGTCAATAGCTTTTTTTAGTTTACTTAGTAGTTGCTTTATAAATGCTGGTGCTCCGGTGTTGGGTGCACATGTGTTTAGGATGGATATTTCTTGTTGAAGGATTGAACCTTTTATCATTATGTAGTGTCCTTCCATATATATTTAAAAATTTTGGTAGCTTAAATGCTGTTTTGTCTGATATTAAGACCATGACTCCTGCCTTCTTTTGTGTTCCATCTGCCTGGAAATTTGTTTTTCATCATCTAACTTTGAGTCTGTGTGCATCCCTTGTACTGAAATGAGTTTCCTAGATGCAGCAAATTATTGGGTCATGGTTTTATCCAATTTGCCATTCTGTATATTTTCAGGAGTGCATTTGGTCCATTCATGTTCAGGCTGATTATTTAAATCTGATTGTTAATCCCTGTCGTGAGCTTCATTTAAAATTTTTTCTGTTTATTTTTTTTTTAACTTTTGGGTTGATGTACGTGTGTGTGTTCAATTTTGTAGTCATGTTGTATTCTCTGTTGATTCTATGTTCTGCTATTCTCTTGGGAAGTGCGTGGTCATTCTTTAATATTTCCTTTCTTCTGTGCTTAATATCTTTTTAAGCATCGCCTGCAGAGCTGGTCTGGAAGTTGCATAATCATGTAGAGAATGGATGTCTGGGAAGGATTTTAATTCTCCATCACTGATGAAGCTGAGCTTGGCTGGGTAGGAAATTCTTGGTTTACGTTGTTTATCTTTGAGGAATTTAAATATTGAACTCCAATCCCTTCTAGGTTGTAGTGTTCCTGCTGACAGGTCTGCTGCTATTCTGATTGATTTTCCCTGATTGTACTCTTACATCTTGTTGCCTTTAGGGGTTTTTCATTTGTACCTACTTTGTCTTGGAGAATTACTATGTGTCTATGGGTTAACTTCTCATTTGATGTTTTGCAGGGGTTCTCTGTATCTCTTGTGTTTGGATGGTAACATCTCTGGTGAGATGGGAAAAGTTTTCTTGGATAACTTCCTGGAGTACTTGCTCCAAGGTGCTCTCCATTTCCCTTTCTTCTTCTGTGACATCAGTCAGGTGCAGGTTTGGCCTCTTGGTATAATTCCATGTTTTGATCTTCAAGTTCTGAGATTCTTTCTTGTGCTTAAATAATTCTGTTTTCCATGCTTGCCACCCTGTTATTTATTTCCCGGATGAGATTTTTATGGCCAAATCTCAGTTATAAGTTATTTCAGTGTCGTATCTTGTTTTTCTTAAAACTTATTCATTCTTTCCATCCATTCCTAATCCCTGTTGCATCCTGGTGCCAATCATTGGTGACTTCCATTGTTTGTGCTATAAGGTCTGATTTTTGAGCCATTTTCTCTTTGTTACACTCAGGATTACCTGTGTTTTTCCGTTGATTATTTCCTCATTTGTGACAGATCTCTTTCTTTTCTCTTTAGTTCTGTTATTCAGTGGCAGTGAGAGAGGCTTTTACTTCTGATGTTTGCTCAGCAGTCTCTTCTTCCTTAATCAGGCCTCTGAATTTGTTTTATTTTTAAATAGTGTTGTGTGTGGGAAGCTTTGCTGTCTCTTGTAGTTTTGAAAGTCAGAGAAAGTGGGGGATGGGAAGCTAGAATTCTGAAACCACTTACAAATCACAATGTTCACTGCCTGTGGTGTGGGTTCCCTGTGACCCACTCCCCACCACCATTCTATGTGACAATGCAATGGGTATGTGTGTGTACACCCTGAGTCCAAGATACAGTAACAGTAATGAGGAGAACAGAGAAAAGTAGAATAAAATAAGACAGACAAAAATAAACAAAATTTAAAAACACAGATAAACAAAAGCAGAAACCAAAGCAAAAATCAATTAAACACACACATACACACAAACCAAACTGGAAAACAAAAAAACCCAAAACAGGATGTGAACACACACACATACACACACACACACACAGACACACACACACACACCCTACACAAGATGAAAGAGGAAGAAAAGAGCAAAAAAGAATCTGAATCAAACTCTCACATACATTCACATGCACATTAAACTAAAAAAAGAGAACAAAAAAACTCCTCTGAAAGATGCACACTCATTCATCCACACACATAAACAGAAAAGAACAAACAAAACAAGAAAGAAAGAGAAAAAAAAGGAAAGAAAAAAAGGTGCGGGGGGAATGCAAATCAAACTGGCACATATACGTTCATGCACAAAGCAAAATGAAAAAAATTAAACAAGCAAAAAACCACCTGCTCTCTTGTGGGAGTTTTTGTAATTTTTCCTCTCAGCTGCTCACAGGTAAGTCCCTCTGCTATCTCCTGTGGAGTTGCATCCTTATTCACAATCTCCTCCATGTCTGGCCTGGGGAAGGACAGGGAGGTGGTAAGGGTGGGTGGGCCTTCAGTCCTCCCTTCTCAGTGTCATATGGTCAGGGGGATCCCCTCTGGTGGGGAGGTGTGGAATTATCTCTTCCCAGGTATTGGTAAGGGTGCACCCTTATCCTATAGTAGAGTCCTCCTATCATGGCTGATATCCAGGCTCTGCCTTGCTTTGTCCCTCTCAGTCATGCCCTAGTCATGTGGGTCTGCCGTTCAGAGGATTGCTGGGGAGGAGGGGCTTGGGTTCTCCCTGGATTCACTGCTGATCCTTTCGGGTGTCTTCCTCATCTCTTTCTGGTCACATTCTTTGTACTACAGCTGAATGGGGGGTGGTGTCTGAATCTCAGCACTCATCCTGTCCCTCGGCAGTTTGTGCTTTCGGCATATTCCCTCTGGGTCATGATCAACCCTGAGTAGTTAATTCGCCAGTCACTGAGATCAGGTCTGTCACTCCACGGTGAGCAAGCCAGAGCACTTTTCTGCCCAGTTTTCAAAATGGTGGCAGAGTGCCTGTTTTGCTTTAACCAGTGGAGGCTAGCATGTGGGCTCCCTCACTGTGCTCCATCTTCAGCCCTTGGTGCCCATGTCTGGCCAGGTGCTGCAGTGGTGAGGCAGAGCCTGGAGTTGACAGTAGCTTTCACCAGCTTCTTCCCGGCAAGGGTTTTGCTGACTTTAAAAAAAGGCACTCAGACTCTGCACCCTGGGAAGCACTAGGATCGAAAAAGAGCAGCTGTGGTACCAGACACTTCCCTAGGAGAGCCCTGGGTACTTGCTCCTGACTCTCCAGTCAGCCACTCACACACCCACTTACTCACCGACACGTATTCAATATTTTCCATACACTCACTCACACTGGGACTCACGTAGTCTGACTGGTTCCACTGTCATCTTTCTCCCCGTCCCATTATATATTTTAAACTACCCACCCCTCCCAAAAAACAATTAAAAAGGAACAAGTCTGCACACAAATTTTGCCACTCAGAGGAAATAAAATAATTCCTCAAAAAATGCAAACAATCACAACTCATTCAATGTGAAATAGATCATTGGAGTGACCTCATAACTATTTAGGGATTTACATTTGTGGTTTTTGTGCCTTCTCTGCTTTGAAGAGTTCTGGAATGAAGAAATAAAATAAATAAAATGACCAACTTAAAACATATATGTGGTACATGTCTTTTGGAAAGTTGTGAATTTTCTGAGAATTATCAGCATCGTTTATTGTTTTTGTGAGAGTGTGTTGGGACATGGGATAAGTTAAGGAAAATGAGAAAAACTGAATATTTATTGTATAAGGTTTTCCTTGCCAACTTAATATATTTTTATATATCAGTTGATAGCTTCATAGATATCATTTCATTTGTCTCTCTACAATGCAATGATGTATCACATTATTATCTATTATTATTATCCCTATTTGTGATAATGACAGCAAATTCTTTACTTTTTATTTCTCATTTTTATTTATTTATATTTTGAGACAGGGTATCTTTCTGTTGCCCAGGCTAGAGTGCTGTGGCATGATCCTGGCACACTGCAGTCTTGACCTCCTGGGCTCAAGCAATTCTTCCAGTTCAGCCTTCTGAGTAGCTAGGACTACAGGCAAGTGCCACCACGCCTGAGTAATTTTTATATTTTTTATAGAGATGAAGTCTCACCATGTTGACCAGGCTGGTCTTGAACTCCTAGTCTCAAGCAATCCTCCTATCTTGGTCTCCCAAAGTATTGGGGTTACAGACATGAGCCACCATGCCCAGCCAGCAAATTCTTATGTAGTGCTTATGTTTCACATACCATTCTGAGCCTTTAGATATATGTGTTCATTTAATACTCTCAACAATAACATGAGATTAGCACTATTATTAACCCAATTTTCTTTTTAAGGAATCTGAGATAGAGAGGATTTAAATACCTTACCAAAGGTTGTACTAAATAGCAGAATCAGGATTCAAACCCAGACAGTATGGCTCTAAAATTTTTCTCTTAACCATTCTGCTATGCCCCCTTAGGAAGGATAAATAATTTCCCTAGACCAAGGTCAATGATTTCCTAAGTCAGGATATAAATTAACTGTGTCTGACTCCAAAGTCCATGTTCTCTTCATTTTCACCAAGAGGAAAAGTGGAAACGGCTGGAGATTTGACACTTAAATGGTAGATTACACATTGTATTTAGGTAATCATAGTTTCTCATTTTCTAGATATTTTTATAGGAGCTGTGGCAGGCATAGAACTATGTGAGACACTCAATGTTAAAACCTGCCAGTAGCAAATAAGTAACTCATATAAATAAGTTGCGGTCTCAGTAGTGAGTTTAACAACTGTGGTTGGGAGAATATTGGCATTGACAGGCGAATAGATAATGGAATCTTTAAAAATGATCCTTTTCCATCCTAATGCAGAATTAAGTTCGAGGTCAGGTAGCTCAATTCTGAAGGAAGAAGTTAATATATCGAAAAATGTATCCGGATTTATTAAAAACACATTCATAGGTGGGGGTAAATATTAGGTAATAGACCAGAGTGGGGCTTATCACTTTTTAATTCTCCGAGGAAAAGCAAAGCTAATGGATTATTAGAAGCTGTACAATGTGTAGCTTAAGGCACCAACAAGTCTAGGAAATTTTAGGTGAATAAGTTCAGTATTATGCAGACGGGTGATGTGGCTGCCATAAAAGCATGATAAACTTAGGCTACATTTGCAGGACTATAAAACCTGGTGAAATATAGGTGATATTCCTGTTTCCTTCTCAAGCAATTACTGCTTTCTGTCACACTAGTTTGCATTATCTAAAGTTCTTTTTTTTTTTTTTTTTTTTGAGTTGGAGCCTCACTCCATTGCCCAGGCTAGAGTGCAGTGGCATGCTCATGGCAACCCCAGCTGCGATCTGCTGGGCTCAGGCTATCCTTCTGCCTCAGCCTTCCCCAAGTAGCCAGAACTACAGGCACGTGCTACATTGCTCAGTTAATTTTTTTGATTTATTGTAGAGACAAAGTCTTGCCAAGTACCCCAGGCTCATCTCAAACCCATGGGCTCAGGTGATCCTCTCACCTTGGCTCCCAAAATGCTGGGATTAAGGGCTTGAGCCACCACATCGGCCATCCAAAGTTTTAAATAAATGAATCCAGACAGTACGTACTCTTTTCTGTCTGGCTTCTTTCACACAGTAAAATTATTTTGCATTTCATCTGTGCCATTGTGGGAATCAATATTTCACTCCTCTATCTTTGCTGAGTATTATTCTCATTGTATGAATATACAACCATTTGTTTATTCATAAATCTGCTGATGAAAACTTCTTTCTAGTTTCTGGCTATCGTGGATAAAGATCCTATGAACATTAATGTCCAAGTCTTTGTATGGATATACACTTTTATTCCTTTTGAATAAATACTTGAGAAGGAATGGCTTAATCAAAGGTAGGTGTGCATCACTTTTGAAGAGTCTGCCAAACTGTTTTCCAAAGTCATTTTACCGTTGATCTTCCTACCAACAGTGACTGTGAGTTTCAGTTGTTCTACTTCCTTACTATCATTTGTATTTTCTCTCTTTTAAACTTTAGTCATTCTAACAGGAAAGGAGCGGGGTGATTCGCATGCCCACCACACTTTAATGTGTCCATATTACTTTGAAGGGATTTTTAGTAAGGCATCCAAAATATTAGGTGACATTAAAGGGGAGAAGGGGGGAAAACAGAATGACCGTGGTAAATGGATTGGAGGAAACCTCCTCCCCTGTTGGGAGCCAGCGTTGGAGGCCCACCTGATTGACAGGGTCCGGGTGGGCCGAAGACCCTGGGCCGCAGGGTGAGCCCAGGAAGCTGAAGCCCTTCTGTCTTTCACCTTTGCTGTTTGATACCGCCGAAGAATTCTGTGCAGTTGTGGAAGAAGAAAATGGCATGTTTATGTGAAGCACTCACAGCTAACCTGGAAATATCATGGTTTATTTTTCCATTTTTCCCACTATGCCACTTGGCCTTTTCTAACATATGTGAGGGTTAAACTCTGAAGCACATCAAGAATGCTTTCTTTCACTTAGTTATAAGTTACTAGATATTGCTTAAGCAATAAATGATATTTATTTGATTTAGGATTATGCAGTTTAGTGTTTAGACATGAGGTTTTTTAGAAGCACAAGTTTATAGTAAGTTCATTATGAATTCATTATAAGTTCTAACGCTTATCTAGGAGTTATGGGTAATTTATAACACTGTTTTCACTGATTTAGGATAAAGACTAATCTTAAGGTTTTTACTTAATTCTATAGTTAAACTCTAAGTTAACATTTATAGAGTAGGTTTTCACTGAACTCATAATATAATAATCAGACACTTTTATGACAGATCAGCTAAAACAGAAAGTAACCTTGAGGGACCTGGGAAACATTACTAAAAGCTTCTTTTGAGTTCTCTTTAGAAACAAGCACTGCAAGATAAGAGAGAAAAGTAACGAGGACATCTGGACAAGGGAGGCGATCATAGGACTCTGGAGAACATAAGAGCCTAAGATGAGAAAATTCCTGACACAAAAAGAAATATACACTTAAAGAAACTTTCTTGAAACATTTCAAGAACTGTAATTTGGGACATTGAACTGAAAGTATCATTGTTGGCTTTATGAATAAGACGTTGTCTAAATGCCTATGAGAATCTTGGTTTGTTTGCTACTAAAGCCTATGGGAATCTTGGTTTGTTTGCTACTAAAGCCTATGGGAATCTTGGTTTGTTCGCTACTAAGACCACTAGCTGGTAACTTTTAAAAGATATGAATGTGAAAGAGTTTTCTTTGTCTTGCCCCTTCAAAAATGGTATAAAAGCTCTGTATTAACTAGCATTAAATTGTCATCTGTTCAAGAAGCAGGTGTCCGGTATATGATCTTCGTCGTTCGCCTATCCGTCTCTCCTTCAGGACATCCCACGACCCTTGCGGGGCGGGCCCCCGCACTCCCCCTGCTATGTGTGCCAGCAGAACTGAGTACAGGAAGATGAGGTGTGGAAAATCACTTTGGAAAGGCTTTTGAGGATGTGGCTTTTTCCATTCCATCTTGGTCTCTTTCAAATCCCTACCCATCTGCCCTGGCAAAAATATCAGAGATGGTTCTTTGTAAAGTCTAAGCCACTCAGGGCCATCACTGGCTGGGGAGTGGGTGGGCATGCCTTGTTCAACATAGTAAACCTGAATGGTGGGTCTTCATATTTCTGAAAAGTGATATACGAGGACAGACAGTTAAGTTGGGAACTCATCCTAGACAAAATTCTACATACCTCATTGCAGAATATCACTATGGTCACCTTTGAAGTGCACCCCTTGTGGAGCTATGCACCAATGCCAGCACCTAGTCCATCTGGCAAAGCAATTTTGGAACTCTTTTTCTGGAATGGCCACCAGAGCTGTTGTCGTATTACCCCTGATGTCCTGAATATCTTCAAAATGTCTTTCTTTCAACATTTCCCTTCTCTTCAGGTAAAGAGTAAAGTCACTGGGGACCAGATCAGGTGTGTGTGTGTGGGGCGGGGTGTTTCAATACAGTTGTTTGTTTACTGGTTAAAAACCCCCTCACAGACAGTGCTGTGTGAGTTGGTGCATTGCCATGATGCAAGAGGTTCTTTGGGACCATTTTTGCACACACTTTTCTCAGGTCAAGATTTTCAGTTAAGATTTTCCTGTTTCTCTATCAATGTTTATTTGGTCTGCTATGCTTCTCATAGTCAGTCAATGATTATGATACACAATTTGATGAATTTTGCACTGTTTTCATCAGTTCTGCTTATTACTGACTGTCCTGACCTGTCTTCATCAGTGACAGTTTCTGTCCCCTCAGAAAAATGTTTAATCCATTTGTACATTGCCGTCTACTTCATGGCATTATCCCCATAAACTCAGACTAACAGGTGTCTGATTTCACTTTCACTCTTGCCAAGTTTAACAAGAAATGTAATGTTTGTTCATTGCTCTAATTCAAACTCTGACCTCACAATGACAGCTCTGATGGCCATTCCAGAAAAAGGGTTCCAAAATTGCTTTGATGGGTGGACTAGGTGGTGACGTCGGTGCATAGCTTCCCAAGGGGAGTACTTCGAACATAGCCATAGTGGTACTCAGCAATGAGGTATGTAGCACTTTGTCTTGGATGAGTTCATCAACTTAACTGTCAGATTTTGTACATGGAGAGATCAGAAGGCTGGGGTAAACCACTGAGAGTCTTTGACATGGTTAAAGTGACCAGGAAGTTACAAGTACCTAGCAGAGTTATTATAGAACAACCACCGCCAAACCTCAAAGTAAGGACAAGAGGAAGGTCCCCTGTCAACTCAGGTCCAAAGGAAGTGTCAATGTGACACAATACAAACCCTGCTCTATGTATTCTTTCACATGGATCCTCCAATGGTGCCTAGACTAGCCTTGCCTATCACAATCCCATAACCCCTTCCTTATCCTTCTCTCTTTCCCACTAAGCTCTCCCTTCCCATCCAGCCCTCTACCACGCTGTCCTTCCAGGTACAGAAGATAATCACGAGGTAAAAAACATTTCTTTAAGGGAGTTTAAGACAAGAAAAAAATTCCCAAGTACTGCCATTTCAGGAAAGCCCAAGAGAGAAGTACGACCAACAATAGTCAGCATTACCTCAGAATGAATAAGTATATGAATCAAAATCAGCCAGATAAGGACCAAGAAACCCTGAACCACTCCAACCCATAAGCAATAACCTGTACCACCAGTAATTATTTGAGCAAGAACCACGGACCTCAGAATTATCTGCAGTGTCTCCAAAGAGCTTTGCTGATGAGTCATGGCCAACCACATTGTGTACAGCATTTACAACAGCATACAAGGATGGTGATTAAACAAAAATCAACAAGTTGTACGAAGCTCCTCTTTCTAGAGGATGTGTGGGTATCTTTTCTGAGTTCCCTCATGGGGGGAAGGAAGAAAGGAAAGATGCACATAAGAAAGGAGGAAGGCAGGGCCCTGCAAAGTTGGCAGCCAGACTGGCAGGTCCACAGTTGGCCAGACATTGACGGATAAAGACTGGGTCTGGACTGAGCACTGAAGACACATGTCCTCTTGAATCTTTATCCTACTGGTAAGAAGGATAGGGACTAGGCATTTCAGAGTGTGTTTGGGTACGGGGTGATGCCAGGGTTTTAGATGGCCAGACTCAGATGATAAGAGGGTGTGATATGTGGAGGGTGACAATGACACTTACCAATCCTCAACAAAATATCAGCAAACTGAGTTCAATAGCACATCCAAGAGACAATACATCACAATCAAGTGTTGTTTTATGCCAGGTTTGTAAGAATGGGTCAATATATGCAAATCACAAA
>NW_007137307.1:0-734 GCF_000164805.1 Carlito syrichta | reverse complement strand
TAATTAAGTGAGCTAGGTAAGTCAGCTGGCTAGCCAGCTAGCCTGCTAGGTAGAGAGCTAGTTAAGTCAGCTGGTTCCTCAGCTGGCAAACTAGTTAATTCAGCTTGTTGAGTCAGCAGGTTAAGTCAACTCCTTATGTCAGCTGGCTTGCCAGATGGGTAGCTAGGAAGCAAGCTAGATAAGTCTTCTGGCTAGTCAGCAGGCTAGCTATTTAAATCAGCTAGTTGATTCAGCTTGCTTCCCAGCTGGCTAACTAGGTTGCTAACTTGTTAATCCAGCTGGGTAGCCAGGTGGCTAGCTGGTTAAGTCAGCCAGTTAATTCAGCTGGCCAGGCAGCTGGCTTGCTATTTAAGTCAGCAAGTTAAGTCAGCGGGCCAGCCAGCTGGCTAGCTAGTTAAGTCAGCTGGCTAGCCAGCTGGTTAGCTAGGTAGCTAGCTAGGTAAGTCAGCTAGTTAATTCAGCTGGTTAGCTTGGTATCTAGCTAATTAATTCAGGAGTTCAGTCAACTGGCTAGCCAGCTACCTAGCAGGGTACCTAGCTAGTTAAATCAGCTGGTTAGCAAGCTGGCTAGCTAGTTAAGTCACGTAGTTAAGTCAGATCGCTGTCTAGCAGGTTATATAGGTAGTGAGGTAGTTAAATCAGTTGTCAAGCCAGAGGGCTATGTAGGTAGGTAGCTATTTAAGTGTGCTGGCAAGCCATCAGGCTATCTAGTTATGTCACCTAGAAAAGTCAGG
>NW_007137306.1:0-663 GCF_000164805.1 Carlito syrichta | reverse complement strand
TAAGTCAGCAAGTTAAGTCAGTGGACCAGCCAGCTGGCTAGCTAGTTAAGTCAGCTGGCCAGCCAGCTGGTTAGCTAGGTAGCTAGCTAGTTAAGTCAGCTAGTTAATTCAGCTGGTTAGCTTGGTATCTAGCTAATTAATTCAGGTAGTTCAGTCAACTGGCTAGCCAGCTACCTAGCAGGGTACCTAGCTAGTTAAATCAGCTGGTTAGCAAACTGGCTAGCTAGTTAAGTCACGTAGTTAAGTCAGATCGCTGGCTAGCAGGTTATCTAGGTAGTTAGGTAGTTAAATCAGTTGTCAAGCCAGAGGGCTATGTAGGTAGGTAGTTATTTAAGTGTGCTGGCAAGCCATCAGGCTATCTAGCTATGTCACCTAGAAAAGTCAGCTGGCTATCAAGCTGTCTAGCTAGCTAGGTAGCTAGTTAAGTCTGCTAACTAGTCAGTTGGCTACTTAGTTAAGTCAGCTAATTAAGTCAGTGTCTAGCCTGCTGGCTCTTTGGTAGCTAGGCAATTAAGTCAGCTGGCTAGCCAGCTGGCCAGCTTGTAAAGTTAGCTAGTTTAGTCAGCTGGATAACCAACTGGCTAGTTAGTTAAGTCAGTTGGTGAAGACACTTATCTAGCAAGCTGGCTAGCTAGTTAAAAAACTGGTTACTTCAGATGGGGA
>NW_007137305.1:0-588 GCF_000164805.1 Carlito syrichta | reverse complement strand
CACCACCTCAAGACATAGCTTTCCTGCATCCCAGCTGTTCTAGGTGGTGCATGGTGACTCCAGGAGCTCCAGATGTGGCTCCCTTAGCAGCTCTGGAAGATACAAGCCATAAAACTTGGCGATGTGATTGTGGTGCTAACTCTGCAGCCTTGAAGAAAGCAGGAGCCATGAAGGCTTGGTAGCATTCACTCAGATTTCAAAAGATGTCATCATAAGCCTGCAGCTCAGCCAAAGACTTATTGTAGGTGCAGAATCACCATAGAGAGTTCCCAATAGAGCAATGCCGAGCATAAATGTGGGGTCGCAATTACCATGGAGAGCTCTCACTAGGGTAATGCCTACTGAAACACTGGTTGTAGGACTGTCAATAAGACACCAGAGCTATAGAGCTTACAGAGTGAAATGCCAGGCTGAGAGAGCTGGGTGTACAAAGTCCAGCAAAGCTATAATGGTCAGACTGCCTGAGGCCGCAGACTTTGAAGACCTCAGAGTGCAGCATATACAGGACATGTGGCAGAGAGGGGATAAAAACAATTGAAATTATTCCTTGTTGAAACTCAACCTGCAAGCACCTAACCTGATAGATAG
>NW_007137304.1:0-989 GCF_000164805.1 Carlito syrichta | reverse complement strand
AAATTTTATTGTTAGGGCGATTGCTTATATACATAGCAAAGAGGGGCGGGCTGAAATAGGGCGTGTGGCAGCTTATGATAGGAGGAAGAGTAGTGGGTGGTATGAGGAGAGGAGGTGGGAGGGGTGTTGTGGCTTGGCGCGCGCGGGCTTTTTGGAGGACAAAGAAGAAGGCTTATATGAGATGATTGCTATTTTAAAATGGCTCCCAACATCTCCTCCCTTTCTGTTCAAAGACAGAAGGGATGGTGAGCATTAACCGGGTGAGGGAGTAGGGGCCCGGCTCCTCCCGTGGATTCTCCGAGTCCACCACCATTGGCTCTTGGTATCTTTTGGGGAGGAGAGGCAGAGCCAGAATTGATTTTTGAGAAAATTAGAAAATTAGATACCAACCTCTATGCAAGCCAGGCGTGCTCACAGGGATACCCAGAGGAGGTCGAAGTTTTTGAGACCTTCCCTTGCAATACATTGTTCTACACTCATCCCGGTGCTCATACCCTGTTCCCCTTAAAGGGAGAGGGTAGACATGCCTCTGGTTATCATGTCGTCCCCGTAGGGAGGGAGCCGTAGTAGTCCTTTTCCGTGCCTTCTGCCAATGCCAGCCGTTGGTAATGGATTTGGATAGGTTTAGAGAGGACAGCATCAATTTGTCTTTTGATAAGATTAGTAAAATGGCGAAACACCCAGGGACCGAAGGTTATGAGCAAAAGGAGGCAAAAGAGGGGGCCCAAGACAGGGAGAAGGTAAGGGAGGAGTCCATTAAGTCCGGTCCAAAGCGGGTTCTCGAACAATTCTTTTCTTCGCTTGATGAGGTCTTCTTGTAATTTCTTGATTTTGTCTCGGACGATGCCAGACTTGTTGGCGTAGAAACAGCATCGTTCCTGTAAAGCTAAACAGATTCCTTCCTGTTCTGCAGTTAATAGGTCTAATCCTCTGCGATTTTGTAGAACTACCTCAGCTAAAGAATCAATTTGATCTTGTAGATCATTAAT
>NW_007137303.1:0-810 GCF_000164805.1 Carlito syrichta | reverse complement strand
TGCTATTTTAAAATGGCTCCCACATCCTCCCTTCTGTTCAAAGACAGAAGGGATGGTGAGCATTACCCGGGTGAGGGAGTAGGGGCCCGGCTCCTCCCGTGGATTCTCCGAGTCCACCACCATTGGCTCTTGGTATCTTTTGGGGAGGAGAGGCAGAGCCAGAATTGATTTTTGAGAAAATTAGAAAATTAGATACCAACCTCTATGCAAGCCAGGCGTGCTCACAGGGATACCCAGAGGAGGTCGAAGTTTTTGAGACCTTCCCTTGCAATACATTGTTCTACACTCATCCCGGTGCTCATACCCTGTTCCCCTTAAAGGGAGAGGGTAGACATGCCTCTGGTTATCATGTCGTCCCCGTAGGGAGGGAGCCGTAGTAGTCTTTTTCCGTGCCTTCTTCCAATGCCAGCCGTTGGTAATGGATTTGGATAGGTTTAGAGAGGACAGCATCAATTTGTCTTTTGATAAGATTAGTAAAATGGCGAAACACCCAGGGACCGAAGGTTATGAGCAAAAGGAGGCAAAAGAGGGGGCCCAAGACAGGGAGAAGGTAAGGGGGGAGTCCATTAAGTCCGGTCCAAAGCGGGTTCTCGAACAATTCTTTTCTTCGCTTGATGAGGTCTTCTTGTAATTTCTTGATTTTGTCTCGGACGATGCCAGACTTGTTGGCGTAGAAACAGCATCGTTCCTGTAAAGCTAAACAGATTCCTTCCTGTTCTGCAGTTAATAGGTCTAATCCTCTGCGATTTTGTAGAACTACCTCAGCTAAAGAATCAATTTGATCTTGTAGATCATTAATAGTCCAGAGAG
>NW_007137302.1:0-791 GCF_000164805.1 Carlito syrichta | reverse complement strand
CCACCATTGGCTCTTGGTATCTTTTGGGGAGGAGAGGCAGAGCCAGAATTGATTTTGAGAAAATTAGAAAATTAGATACCAACCTCTATGCAAGCCAGGCGTGCTCACAGGGATACCCAGAGGAGGTCGAAGTTTTTGAGACCTTCCCTTGCAATACATTGTTCTACACTCATCCCGGTGCTCATACCCTGTTCCCCTTAAAGGGAGAGGGTAGACATGCCTCTGGTTATCATGTCGTCCCCGTAGGGAGGGAGCCGTAGTAGTCCTTTTCCGTGCCTTCTTCCAATGCCAGCCGTTGGTAATGGATTTGGATAGGTTTAGAGAGGACAGCATCAATTTGTCTTTTGATAAGATTAGTAAAATGGCGAAACGCCCAGGGACCGAAGGTTATGAGCAAAAGGAGGCAAAAGAGGGGGCCCAAGACAGGGAGGAGGTAAGGGGGGAGTCCATTAAGTCCGGTCCAAAGCGGGTTCTCGAACAATTCTTTTCTTCGCTTGATGAGGTCTTCTTGTAATTTCTTGATTTTGTCTCGGACGATGCCAGACTTGTTGGCGTAGAAACAGCATCATTCCTGTAAAGCTAAACAGATTCCTTCCTGTTCTGCAGTTAATAGGTCTAATCCTCTGCGATTTTGTAGAACTACCTCAGCTAAAGAATCAATTTGATCTTGTAGATCATTAATAGTTCCAGAGAGAGTTTGAACATCATCAATTAACTGACGAGACAACTTATTATAGGTATTAACAGCGACCCCTATCCCTGCTCCGCCGGAGGCTACAGCGGTTGTAACC
>NW_007137301.1:0-866 GCF_000164805.1 Carlito syrichta | reverse complement strand
CTCACAGGGATACCCAGAGGAGGTCGAAGTGTTGAGACCTTCCCTTGCAATACATGGTTCTACACTCATCCCGGTGCTCATACCCTGTTCCCCTTAAAGGGAGAGGGTAGACATGCCTCTGGTTATCATGTCGTCCCCGTAGGGAGGGAGCCGTAGTAGTCCTTTTCCGTGCCTTCTTCCAATGCCAGCCGTTGGTAATGGATTTGGATAGGTTTAGAGAGGACAGCATCAATTTGTCTTTTGATAAGATTAGTAAAATGGCGAAACGCCCAGGGACCGAAGGTTATGAGCAAAAGGAGGCAAAAGAGGGGGCCCAAGACAGGGAGGAGGTAAGGGAGGAGTCCATTAAGTCCGGTCCAAAGCGGGTTCTCGAACAATTCTTTTCTTCGCTTGATGAGGTCTTCTTGTAATTTCTTGATTTTGTCTCGGACAATGCCAGACTTGTTGGCGTAGAAACAGCATCGTTCCTGTAAAGCTAAACAGATTCCTCCCTGTTCTGCAGTTAATAGGTCTAATCCTCTGCGATTTTGTAGAACTACCTCAGCTAAAGAATCAATTTGATCTTGTAGATCATTAATAGTTCCAGAGAGAGTTTGAACATCATCAATTAACTGACGAGACAACTTATTATAGGTATTAACAGCGACCCCTATCCCCGCTCCGCCGGAGGCTACAGCGGTTGTAACCCCCAAGCTTAGAAGTAGGGGAATGGCTTGGAGAGCACGCCGGTGGCGTCCCGCTATAAGGTCAAGACTAGGGAGAGGGACAGGTTCATCCCCGGGGATGATAGAGATGTCGGGGAGAAGGCTAGCTGTAACGCAGAGGCCTGTCCAATTGAAAGGGAGCATGGTGTAGGCAAGGTTGCG
>NW_007137300.1:0-782 GCF_000164805.1 Carlito syrichta | reverse complement strand
GAATTAATTAGCTAGATACCAAGCTAACCAGCTGAATGAACTAGCTGACTTAACTAGCTAGCTACCTAGCTAACCAGCTGGCTGGCCAGCTGACTTAACTAGCTGACTTAACTAGTTAGCCAGCTGGCTGGCCCGCTGACTTAACTTGCTGACTTAAATAGCAAGCCAGCTGCCTGGCCAGCTGAATTAACTGTCTGACTTAACCAGCTAGCCACCTGGCTACCCAGCTGGATTAACAAGTTAGCAACCTAGTTAGCCAGCTGGGAAGCAGGCTGAATTAACTAGCTGATTTAAATAGCTAGCCTGCTGACTAGCCAGAAGACTTATCTAGCTTGCTTCCTAGCTACCCATCTGGCAAGCCAGTTGACATAAGGAGTTGACTTAACCTGCTGACTCAACAAGCTGAATTAACTAGTTTGCCAGCTGAGGAACCAGCTGACATAACTAGCTCTCTACCTAGCAGGCTAGCTGGCTAGCCAGCTGACTTACCTAGCTCACTTAATTAGCTTGCCAGTGGCTAGCCAACTGACTTAATTAGCTACCCTACCTAGCCAGACAGCTGATGGGCCAGCTGACTTAACTAGCTGACTTAAATAGCTGACCTGCTTGCTAGTCAGCTAAATTAACTAGCTTGTTATATGTCTAGCCAGCTGGCTAGCCAGCTGACTAAACTAGGTGACTTAACTATCTAGTCAGCAGTCTAGCCTACTGACTTAATTAGCAAACTACCTAGCTAGCCAGCTGTCTATCCAGCTGTCTTACCTTGGTGACATAACTAGCTA
>NW_007137299.1:0-4726 GCF_000164805.1 Carlito syrichta | reverse complement strand
AATTCCGAATAGCTGAACCACCAGAGGTTTCTGGAGTATGAGGTAACCCTGAACTCAGGGTTTACATTCAAAAAACCAAGGTGATTACTTGTGTCATGGAATTTGGCCTTAGGGGATCCATAATATAAGTGGACTTGTAGTGCCATATTTTCGTTTAAACTATCGAGAGGACCAGAATGTTGTGGGAATTATGGAATGACTGATTCTTAATATGCACATAGGAAACAGCTCCGAAAAAAAATGGGGACATCGAAGTCCGAGTTTTGAGGGCCTTACCAAGACGCCCTGATATTTTTGGAATTGATGACTCCTGCAACCCAGATTCGTTATTCTTCTTTAGCAAGAACCCATGTAGTTTCCTGTACTGGAGGACTCCCATTTCCAGATACTTGTTTCAAAATCCTGATTCTTGTTTAGCCCTTACCAAGACTCCCAGTAAATTTTAGCATTGAGGACTCGTGAAAACCAGATTCCTTATCCTTTCTTAGGAAGAGGTTGTGTAGTTTCCTGTATATGAAGATTCCCATTACTGAGTTCCTGCTTCAAAACCCTGATTCTTGTTTAAACCTTAGAAAGATGCCCTGTAGATTTTTAGGATAGAGGACATGTGTAACCCAGATTCCTTGTTCTTCCTTATCAAGAGGTTGTGAAGTTACCTGTATATGAGGACTCCCATTCCCCAAATCTGTGCTTCAAATCCCTGATAATTTTTTTCCCTTAGTAAAACTCCCTGTAGGTTTTCGGGATTTGAGGACTCTTGTAACCCAGATTCCTTATTCTTCCGTAGTAGAGGCTATGTAGTTCCCGTATATGAGGACTCCCATTTCGCAAATTCCTTCTTAATTCTCAGCAATACCCGAGATATTTCCTGATGAACATAGAATTCCAGTTTTTTGGATATCAATAGAAAGACTCCCATATAGTACCTGGAAACTGTAATCCAAGTTTCCAGGTTTCCCTTAACAAGACATCTTAAAAATGTGTAATATTCTAAACCCAATATCCCAATTTCCACCAGCCTGAGCACAGGAAATTTCGGGGTTTTGAGGTAACCTCACACGAGTTATTTTGTTGCAAAATGCCAGTTGATACCTGGGGAACTGGATTATGGCCAAAGATGTTGATAATAAACAAACGAAATTTTAGGTCCAGATCCTTCATTACAAATATCAAAAGAACCAGGATATTCATGGATCTTTAATAAGAGATTTTAGGTATCCACGCAGCACGTGTATCTCTGAAAAATGGAAGGACTTACAAGCCCAGATTCCTCATTAAACCTTATCAATAGGCCATATAGTTTTTGAAGACTGAGGACTCCTGAACCCACATTCTCTTCTGGTTCTCAGCAAGATGCCCTGATTTTCCCTGGCGATCTGGATTCAAAAATTCTGTATGCAAATAGACAGATGCCCAGCTGTTCCCCAGGGACGTGGAGACCGTGATTGCTGGTTACCTTTAAAAATATGTACTACATGCTTAGCAACCTCAAAACCCCCAGGTCATATCAAATAGATTCACAAATGGAAGTATTAGGATTACAGGGTACATCTTAAGACAAGAGTTACACACAAATATGGCGAGATTATGCCTTAGTCCTGTAATCTGGCTTTAGTTGTGCCGAGAAACCCAACTGAATTGCACGTACAGGTTATTGCTTACAACAATCAAGAGAACCAGAAGGGTGCTGGGAATCTATAATGACACTTGTCCTTTCCAAGTGGCAACATGCTCTGATGAATTTGGAGAACTAGAAGCCCAGATTCCAGATAAGCCCTAACAATGGAGCCCTGTAGAAATTGAGAGAGGCCTCCCATAACCCACATTCCTTTTTTATTATCATGAATACGCCCACACTTTTTCTGGTGATGTGAAGTACAAACTCTTACATACCAATACAAACAGGCCAAGAGTTTCCCAGAGACATTGAAACGAATATTGCTGGTTCCCCCTTAAGAATACACCTAAATATATGGGAACCCCTAATCCCACATTTTCAATGGGAAAACGAATGTCCTGTATTATTTTCGGGACTATGAGGTAAACCTGAAGCCAGTGATCACATTAACAAATGGCAGATGATTGCGTGAATTGTGGAATCTGACCTTACAGGACCCTGTGGAACAAGCGGACCTGTAGGCCAGATTCTCAGTTACAACTGTCAAGAGGCGCAAATGCTTCCTGGAGATCAGCAATGCCCGAATGTGGTATGCATATAAGACGTTGCACTGAATAATATGAGAACCAGGACTCCCAGATTCCAGATTAGCATTTGCTAAAGTCCCTGTCAATTCCTAGGTATTATCACTGCCTTAAGCCACGGATAATTTAGCAAATGCCCAGATGTTTGCAAGTTACATGGAAACCGAGTTTCCTGGCTCCGCTTTAGTAAAGCGTGTAGAAACTTTCAAAGAACACAGTGACCCAGATTCCTATTTCGTTCTAAGCAAAATTGTTGGCCTGGAAGTCCAGATTCTGGTGTACCCATTGAAAGATGACAAGAGTATGTCTGGGGACGAGGATTCTAAGATTCCTTCTTCCCTCCCAATAATATCTCTTAAAAAAATGGAACACCTAAACCCAAACTCCTAATAACGAACAGCGGAGCCACTGAAGTATCTGGAGTAGGAGGTAACACTGAGGTCGGTGCTTACATAAAAAAAACCAAGAGAATTACTTGTGTCCTGTATCTGGAATCAGAGGTTCCGAGTATCTAAATGGACTTGTAGTGCCAGATTTTCGTTCACAACTATCAAGAGTACCAGAGTGTTGCTGAAGTCCAGAAATGATTGATTCATAATATCCACATAACAAATAGCTTTAAAACATGTGTGATGTTCGAAGCCCTGATCTTGTTTTGCCCTTAGCAAGACGCACTGTAGATTTTCGGTATTGTGGACCCATGTAGCCCAGATTCCTTATTCATCCTTCGCAAGAGTCATGAATTTTCCTGTATATGAGGACTCCCGTTACCCAGATTCCTGTTTCATTGTGAGCAAGGCATCAAGATATTTCGTGGTGATATTGAATTAAAGTTGTTTGGATATCAATTGAAAGACCCCCAGAAGTTTCCTGGGCAATTGGAATCCAAGATTTCTGCTTCCCTTGTACAAGACACCCTAACAATATGGGAACGTAGAAGCCCAGATTCCTGTTTAAATCTCATCAAGAGGCCCCGTAGACTTCAGCGAATGAGAACTCCAAGAACCCGGATTCCATTTTCGTTCTCTGCAAGATGCCTTGAATTTCCCTGTCGATGTGTATTCCAAAACTCTGTATACAAAAAGACAGATGCCCACAAGTTTCCTATTTATGGGGATTCTGTGATTCCTGGTTACCTTTAAAAATACTTATTAAACATTTGACAACTGCAAAACCCTCGGCCCCACTCAAAATAAAAGTACAAATGGAAGTTTGAGAATTACAAGGTTGAACTTGCGAGATGAACCCTTTTGTGCTGGAATCTGTCCTTAGTTGTCCCGAGGAACCTAACGGACTTTTAGTGCCAGATACCCGTTTAGATCTATCAAGAAGACCAGAATGTTGCTGGAGTCCTGAGTTGACTTATTCCTAATATCCACATGCTAAATAGCTCCAAAACATGAGGGCTTCTCAAAACCCTGATTCTTGTTTGTCCAGTAGCAAGACGTCCTTAGAATTTTTTCGGATTGAGGACTTGTGTAACACAGATTCCTTATTCTTCCTTCCCTGGAGGCCGTGTAGTGTCCTGTATATGAGGAATCCCTTTCCCCAGATTCTGTTATGAAACCTGATTCTTGTTTAGCCCTTAGAAATACGCCATGTCGACTTTGTGATTGAGGAACCATCTAAAACTGATTCCTTATTTTTCCCTAGCAAGAGTCCTCGAAGTTTCCTGTTATGAGGAGTATTACACACATTCCTGCTTCAAATCCCATATCTTGGTTTAGCCATTGGCCAGAGGCCCTGTAGTTCTTTTGGGATAGAGAACACGTATAGCCAGATTCCGTATTCTTTCTTAGCAAAAGGTTGTGTATTGGCCTGTATATGAGGACCCCATTTCCGCAGATTCATGCTTTCAAAACCTGATTGGTGTTTAGCCCTTAGGAAGACACCCTGACGTATTTTAGTGATTGAGGACACGTGTAACCAAGATTCTTTATTCTTTCTTAGCAATAGGCTGTGCAGTTCCTGTATTTGAGGACTCCCACTACCCAGATTCCTACATTAAAAACCTGATTCATGGTTACCTCATAGTAATACGCATTTTGTATTTTTGGGCTGAGGACTCGTGCAACAAAAATTTCTTATTCTACTTTAGCAAGAGGTCGTGTAGTTTCCTGCACATGAGGACTCCCATTACCCAGATACCTGCTTCATTCTCAGCAAGGTGCTGAGATATATCCTGGTGACCTAGAATTCCAGTTGTTTGGATATCTAGAGAAAGAGTCCCATAATGATATTGGGTAACTGGAATCCCAGATTCCTGGTTTCCCTGAACAAGACCTCCCCAAAATGTGGAATCTCCTAAACCCATGTCCCAATTCCCACCAGCCCGACCACAAGAAATTTCTGTAGTCTGAGGTAAACAGAATCGAGAGATTTTGTTCCAATATGCCATTTGATTCCTGGGGTACCTGATTATGGTCCTAGATCTTCAGAAGACACAAACATGTTTGGGCCAGATCCTCGATTACAACCTATCAAGAGAATAGAATGTTTCTAGGTATCTGTACTGACTGATTAA
>NW_007137298.1:0-8233 GCF_000164805.1 Carlito syrichta | reverse complement strand
AATTCCGAATAGCTGAACCACCAGAGGTTTCTGGAGTATGAGGTAACCCTGAACTCAGGGTTTACATTCAAAAAACCAAGGTGATTACTTGCGTCATGGAATTTGGCCTTAGGGGATCCATAATATAAGTGGACTTGTAGTGCCATATTTTCGTTTAAACTATCGAGAGGACCAGAATGTTGTGGGAATTATGGAATGACTGATTCCTAATATGCACATAGGAAACAGCTCCGAAAAAAAATGGGGACATCGAAGTCCGAGTTTTGAGGGTCTTACCAAGACGCCCTGATATTTTTGGAATTGATGACTCCTGCAACCAAGATTCGTTATTCTTCTTTAGCAAGAACCCATGTAGTTTCCTGTACTGAAGGACTCCCATTTCCAGATACTTGTTTCAAAATCCTGATTCTTGTTTAGCCCTTAGCAAGACTCCCAGTAGATTTTTAGCATTGAGGACTCGTGAAAACCAGATTCCTTATCCTTTCTTAGGAAGAGGTTGTGTAGTTTCCTGTATATGAAGATTCCCATTACTGAGTTCCTGCTTCAAAACCCTGATTCTTGTTTAAACCTTAGAAAGATGCCCTGTAGATTTTTAGGATAGAGGACATGTGTAACCGAGATTCCTTGTTCTTCCTTATCAAGAGGTTGTGAAGTTACCTGTATATGAGGACTTCCATTCCCCAAATCTGTGCTTCAAATCCCTGATAATTTTTTTTCCCTTAGTAAAACTCCCTGTAGGTTTTCGGGATTTGAGGACTCTTGTAACCCAGATTCCTTATTCTTCCGTAGTAAGAGGCTATGTAGGTTCCCGTATATGAGGACTCCCATTTCGCAAATTCCTTCTTAATTCTCAGCAATACCCGAGATATTTCCTGATGAACATAGAATTCCAGTTTTTTGGATATCAATAGAAAGACTCCCATATAGTACCTGGAAACTGTAATCCAAGTTTCCAGGTTTCCCTTAACAAGACATCTTAAAAATGTGTAATATTCTAAACCCAATATCCCAATTTCCACCAGCCTGAGCACAGGAAATTTCGGGGTTTTGAGGTAACCTCACACGAGTTATTTTGTTGCAAAATGCCAGTTGATACCTGGGGAACTGGATTATGGCCAAAGATGTTGATAATAAACAAACGAAATTTTAGGTCCAGATCCTTGATTACAAATATCAAAAGAACCAGGATATTCATGGATCTTTAATAAGAGATTTTAGGTATCCACGCAGCACGTGTATCTCTGAAAAATGGAAGGACTTACAAGCCCAGATTCCTCATTAAACCTTATCAATAGGCCATATAGTTTTTGAAGACTGAGGACTCCTGAACCCACATTCTCTTCTGGTTCTCAGCAAGATGCCCTGATTTTCCCTGGCGATCTGGATTCAAAAATTCTGTATGCAAATAGACAGATGCCCAGCTGTTCCCCAGGGACGTGGAGACCGTGATTGCTGGTTACCTTTAAAAATATGTACTACATGCTTAGCAACCTCAAAACCCCCAGGTCATATCAAATAGATTCACAAATGGAAGTATTAGGATTACAGGGTACATCTTAAGACAAGAGTTACACACAAATATGGCGAGATTATGCCTTAGTCCTGTAATCTGGCTTTAGTTGTGCCGAGAAACCCAACTGAATTGAACGTACAGGTTATTGCTTACAACAATTAAGAGAACCAGAACGGTGCTGGGAATCTATAATGACACTTGTCCTTTCCAAGTGGCAACATGCTCTGATGAATTTGGAGAACTAGAAGCCCAGATTCCAGATAAGCCCTAACAATGGAGCCCTGTAGAAATTGAGAGAGGCCTCCCATAACCCACATTCCTTTTTTATTATCAGGAACACGCCCACACTTTTTCTGGTGATGTGGAAGTACAAACTCTTACATACCAATACAAACAGGCCAAGAAGTTTCCCAGAGACATTGAATCGAATATTGCTGGTTCCCCCTTAAGAATACACCTAAATATATGGGAACCCCTAATCTCACATTTTCAATGGGAAAACGAATGTCCTGTATTATTTTCGGGACTATGATGTAAACCTGAAGCCAGTGATCACATTAACAAATGGCAGATGATTGCGTGAATTGTGGAATCTGACCTTACACGACCCTGTGGAACAAGCGGACCTGTAGGCCAGATTCTCAGTTACAACTGTCAAGAGGCGCAAATGCTTCCTGGAGATCAGCAATGCCCGAATGTGGTATGCATATAAGACGTTGCACTGAATAATATGAGAACCAGGACTCCCAGATTCCAGATTAGCATTTGCTAAAGTCCCTGTCAATTCCTAGGTATTATCACTGCCTTAAGCCACGGATAATTTAGCAAATGCCCAGATGTTTGCAAGTTACATGGAAACCGAGTTTCCTGGCTCCGCTTTAGTAAAGCGTGTAGAAACTTTCAAAGAACACAGTGACCCAGATTCCTATTTCGTTCTAAGCAAAATTGTTGGCCTGGAAGTCCAGATTCTGGTGTACCCATTGAAAGATGACAAGAGTATGTCTGGGGACGAGGATTCTAAGATTCCTTCTTCCCTCCCAATAATATCTCTTAAAAAATGGAACACCTAAACCCAAACTCCTAATAACGAACAGCGGAGCCACTGAAGTATCTGGAGTAGGAGGTAACACTGAGGTCGGTGCTTACATAAAAAAAACCAAGAGAATTACTTGTGTCCTGTATCTGGAATCAGAGGTTCCGAGTATCTAAATGGACTTGTAGTGCCAGATTTTCGTTCACAACTATCAAGAGTACCAGAGTGTTGCTGAAGTCCAGAAATGATTGATTCATAATATCCACATAACAAATAGCTTTAAAACATGTGTGATGTTCGAAGCCCTGATCTTGTTTTGCCCTTAGCAAGACGCACTGTAGATTTTCGGTATTGTGGACCCATGTAGCCCAGATTCCTTATTCATCCTTCGCAAGAGTCATGAATTTTCCTGTATATGAGGACTCCCGTTACCCAGATTCCTGTTTCATTGTGAGCAAGGCATCAAGATATTTCGTGGTGATATTGAATTAAAGTTGTTTGGATATCAATTGAAAGACCCCCAGAAGTTTCCTGGGCAATTGGAATCCAAGATTTCTGCTTCCCTTGTACAAGACACCCTAACAATATGGGAACGTAGAAGCCCAGATTCCTGTTTAAATCTCATCAAGAGGCCCCGTAGACTTCAGCGAATGAGAACTCCAAGAACCCGGATTCCATTTTCGTTCTCTGCAAGATGCCTTGAATTTCCCTGTCGATGTGTATTCCAAAACTCTGTATACAAAAAGACAGATGCCCACAAGTTTCCTATTTATGGGGATTCTGTGATTCCTGGTTACCTTTAAAAATACTTATTAAACATTTGACAACTGCAAAACCCTCGGCCCCACTCAAAATAAAAGTACAAATGGAAGTTTGAGAATTACAAGGTTGAACTTGCGAGATGAACCCTTTTGTGCTGGAATCTGTCCTTAGTTGTCCCGAGGAACCTAACGGACTTTTAGTGCCAGATACCCGTTTAGATCTATCAAGAAGACCAGAATGTTGCTGGAGTCCTGAGTTGACTTATTCCTAATATCCACATGCTAAATAGCTCCAAAACATGAGGGCTTCTCAAAACCCTGATTCTTGTTTGTCCAGTAGCAAGACGTCCTTAGAATTTTTTCGGATTGAGGACTTGTGTAACACAGATTCCTTATTCTTCCTTCCCTGGAGGCCGTGTAGTGTCCTGTATATGAGGAATCCCTTTCCCCAGATTCCTGTTATGAAACCCTGATTCTTGTTTAGCCCTTAGAAATACGCCATGTCGACTTTGTGATTGAGGAACCATCTAAAACTGATTCCTTATTTTTCCTTAGCAAGAGTCCTCGAAGTTTCCTGTTATGAGGAGTATTACACACATTCCTGCTTCAAATTCCATATCTTGGTTTAGCCATTGGCCAGAGGCCCTGTAGTTCTTTTGGGATAGAGAACACGTATAGCCAGATTCCGTATTCTTTCTTAGCAAAAGGTTGTGTATTGGCCTGTATATGAGGACCCCATTTCCGCAGATTCATGCTTTCAAAACCTGATTGGTGTTTAGCCCTTAGGAAGACACCCTGACGTATTTTAGTGATTGAGGACACGTGTAACCAAGATTCTTTATTCTTTCTTAGCAATAGGCTGTGCAGTTCCTGTATTTGAGGACTCCCACTACCCAGATTCCTACATTAAAAACCTGATTCATGGTTACCTCATAGTAATACGCATTTTGTATTTTTGGGCTGAGGACTCGTGCAACAAAAATTTCTTATTCTTCTTTAACAAGAGGCCGTGTAGTTTCCTGCACATGAGGACTCCCATTACCCAGATACCTGCTTCATTCTCAGCAAGGTGCTGAGATATATCCTGGTGACCTAGAATTCCAGTTGTTTGGATATCTAGAGAAAGAGTCCCATAATGATATTGGGTAACTGGAATCCCAGATTCCTGGTTTCCCTGAACAAGACCTCCCCAAAATGTGGAATCTCCTAAACCCATGTCCCAATTCCCACCAGCCCGACCACAAGAAATTTCTGTAGTCTGAGGTAAACAGAATCGAGAGATTTTGTTCCAATATGCCATTTGATTCCTGGGGTACCTGATTATGGTCCTAGATCTTCAGAAGACACAAAAGGATGTTTGGGCCAGATCCTCGATTACAACTATCAAGAGAATAGAATGTTTCTAGGTATCTGTACTGACTGATTAAGGGTATCTATGGAACTAGTAGCTCTGAAAAATGTAGCTCTCAGATTGCTGATTAAACCTTATTAAGAGGCTGAACATACTGGCGAATGAGAAATCCTAGAACCGGATTTCCTTATAATTCTCAGCAAGATGCCCTGAATTTCCCTCGTGATGTGGATCCAAATCCTCTGTATACAAATAGGCAGATGTCCAGAAATTACTAGGGTCGTGGAATCCATGAATCCTGGTTACCCTTAAAAGTACATAATAAATAATTGGAAACCTCAAAACACCAGACCCCTATTGGAATAGAAGGTAAAATAGAAGTTTTAGGATTATAAGATATATCTTAAGGAGATAGATACATACAAATATGGCGATAAGTTTGTGTTCTGTAATCTGCCCTTAGTTGTCCCAAGGAACCTAATGGACTTGTATGTCCACATTCTTTGTTAAAACTATCGAGAAGACCAGAAGGTTGCTGAGAATCTATAATGACAAAATTGTAATATCCAAGAGGCCTGTAGTCCTAAAGAATGTGTGGAAATAGAATCCTAGATTCCAGATTAGCCCTTAGAATGTGTCCATGTAGAATTCTTGGAATGGCGACCCCAGTAACCCAGATTCTTTTTGTTGTCAGTAAGACTCATAGAAGTTACCTGGCGACATGGAAGTACAAATTTCTATATACCAATACTCATAAGCTCTAAAGTTCATAAAGGCCCTGGAATCCAAGATTACTGGATCCCCTTTAAGAATACGTCCTAAATATTTGGGAACACCTAATCGCAAGTTACGAATATCAATGTAAAATACCAGCAGTAGTTTCTGGATTAGGAGATAAACCTGAAGTCAGAAATTACACGGAAAATGGCGAGATGATTCCTTGGGCTGTGGAATCTGGCCTTACATCCTCCTGTAAAGAAAGCCATGCAGGTGGCTAGATTCTCTGTTGTTAGTAAGAAGAGGAGGAGCAGGTTCCTGGGAATCGGTAATGACAGATTTGTGGTACGTATACAGGAATCAGTTATGAAAAGTGTGGGAACTGGTTCCTGATTAGCATTTTGAAAATTCCTGTAGGCTTCTAGGTAGGAGAACTAACTTAAACCAGGGAAAATTAACAAATGCTCAGAAGTTTGCTGGTCACATTCAAACTGATGTTCCTTGTTCCATATTGGTAACATGAGTACAAGCTTTCTGGGGACATTGTGTCCGAGATCCCTGTTTCATTCCCAGAAGAACGACCAGATGCTTCACCGTTCCCTAGAAGTCCAGACACGTGGCTCCTAATAGAAAGGCTCCAGAATACTCCTAATGACTTGTAAAGAAGACCCTAGTTCCCTCCCAAAAATACCTTCTAAACATGGTGAAACATCTAAACCCAAGGTCCTAATTCGAATAGCTGAACAACCAGAAGTTTCTGGAGTATGAGTTAACCCTGAAATCAGGGCATATATTCAAAAAATCCTAGATAATTACTTGTGTCCTGGAATGTGGCATTAGAGGATTGAGAATCTAAATGGACTTGTAGTGCCATGTTTTCGTTTAAACAATCGAGAGGACCAGAATATTGCGGGACTTCTGGAATGAGTGATTCCTAATATGCACATAGGAAACAGCTCTGAAAAATATGGGGATGTCGAAGTCTGAGTCTTGTAGGCCTTACCAAGACGACCTGAACGTTATTGGAATTGAGGAATCTTGTAACCCAGATTTGTTATTCTTCATTACCAAGAGCCTGTGCAGTTTCCTGTATATTAGAACACCCATTTACAGATTCGTGCTTCCAATCCCTGATACGTTTTTTTTCCCTTTGTAAAACTCACTGTAGGTTTTTGGGATTTGAGGACTTGTGTAACCCAGATTCCTTATTCTTCCATAGTAAGAGGCCATATAGTTTCCCACATATGAGAACTGCCATTACGCAAATTCCTGCTTAATACACAGAAATACCTGCGATATTTCCTGATGAACATAGAATTCCTGTTGTTTGGATATCAATAGAAAGACACCCATATAGTTCCTGGGAACTGTAATCCAACTTTCCAGTTTCCCTTAACAACACATTGTAAAAATATTCTAAACCCAATATCCCAATTCCCACCAGCCTGACCACAGGTAATTTCGGTATTTTGAAGTAACCTGAAGCTAGGGATTTTGTCACAAAATGCCAGTTGATACCTGGGGAACTGGATTATGGCCGAAGATGTTCATAAGAAACAAACGACCCTGTAGGTCCGAATCCTTGATTAAAACTAACGAAAGGACCGAAATCTTCTTGGATCTGTAATAAGAGATTTTAGGTATCCACGTAGCAAGTAGCTCGGAAAAATGGAAGGACGTACAAGCCCAGATTCCTCATTAAACCTTATTAAGAGGCCATATCGATTTTGACAATTGAAGAACCCTGACCCGCATTATCTTCTGGTTCTCAGCAAGACGTCTTGATATTCCCTGGCGATCTGGATTCAGAAATTCTGTATGCAAATAGACAGATGCCCAGCTGTTTCCCCGAGACGTGGAAACTGTGATTCCTTGTTACCTTTAAAAATATGTACTACATGCTTAGCAACCTCAAAACCCCCAGGCCATAACAAATAGATTCACAAACGGAAGTTTTAGGATTACAGGGTACATCTTAAGACAAGAGTTACACACAAATATGGCGAGATGATGCCTTAGTCTTGTATTCTGGCTTTAGCTGTGCTGAGAAACCCAACTGAATTGCACGTACTGGTTATTGGTTACAACAATCAAGAGGACCAGAAAGGTGCTGGGAATCAATAATGACACTTGTCCTGTCCAAATGGCAACGTGCTCTGAAGAATTTGGAGAACTAGAAGCCCAGATTCCAGATAAGCCCTTATACTGGTGCCCTGTAGAAATGGATTTGGCCTCTCATAACCCACATTCCTTTTTTATTATCGGAAGACACCCGCACTTTTTCTGGTGACGAGGAAGTACAAACTCTTACATACCAATACAAATACGCCAAGAAGTATCCCAGGGATCTGGAATCGAAGATTGCTGGTTCCCCATTAAGAATACACCTAAATATGTGGGAATCCCTAATCCCACATTCTCAATGGGTAAACGAATGTTCAGCAATATTTTCGGGACTACGAGGTAAACCTGAAGCCAGTGATCACATTAACAAATTGCAGATGATTGCGTGGATTGTGGAATCTGGCCTTACAGGACCCTGTGAAACAAGTGGACCTGTAGGCCAGATTCTCAGTTACAACTATCAAGAGGCGCAACAGCTTCCTGGGGATAGGCAATGCCCGATTTGTTGTATGCATATAGGACGTTGCTCTGAAAAATATGAGAACCAGGACACCCAGAAACCCGATTAGCATTTGCTAAAATCCCTGTCGATTCCTAGGTATAGGCACTGCCTTAAGCCACGGATAAGTTAGCAAATGCCCAGATGTTTGCAAGTTACATGGAAACCGAGTTTCCTGGTTCCTCTTTAGTAAAGCGTGTAGAACTTTCAGGAACAGTGACCCAGATTCCTATTT
>NW_007137297.1:0-799 GCF_000164805.1 Carlito syrichta | reverse complement strand
AAATGACTGACGGTACTGGGAAACTATGGGGGTGAGAGGGGGATGGGATTAACAGTAGAAATATCTGTCTGGGGATGGGAAAACACCTCTTATCAACAGGGTGCCTGAATGAAACGTAATTGTACACCTAAACCTTAACTGTACCCCACAAAACCATAATAAAAAATATTGATTAATAAAAAAATTTTTTAAAAATTTAAAAAATTAAAAAGTGTACTTGTTATTCTTGGACAGTACTTGGTATCTCTAAATTAGATGAACTTAATTTAGTGTTTTTCAAGTGTTCTATATATTTACTATATTGTTGCCTACATGTTCTATTAATTACAGAGAGAGGAAAGATGAAGTTTTGTGAGTATCTTGTTCTCCTTTCATTTCTTTTGTGTGTGTGTGAATATGTGACAAATACACTCAGAAGGGAATCACTTTTATTAAAAAGTTATTTCTTTTAAATTTTAATTTATTTTATTTTTTAATTTTAAAATCTTTGTACAGGTGTCTTTCATTTCTACAGTTTTTGTTTTTTATGTATTTTCAATGTCTGTTGTTTTGTGCAGACACTTTAAGGATTGTTACTTGAAAGGGTAAAGTTGGTAAGGTCAAAATGGAATTGCCTTAGCGAAAGTGTAGACATTTGAAAGCAGCCGTTAAAAATATATATGTGGGTACAATTCAGGAATAGGTAGATAAGTGGTCATCATACAGGTAAAGTTTGGACCTCGCTTTGGTCCCCACTTCACCTGGTTTGGGATCAGTTACCCTTATTGATGTTATATGCCCCCTTTCACTCCCCTGGCAG
>NW_007137296.1:0-3231 GCF_000164805.1 Carlito syrichta | reverse complement strand
CCCACAAAACCATAATAAAAAATATTGATTAATAAAAAAATTTTTTAAAAATTTAAAAAATTAAAAAGTGTACTTGTTATTCTTGGACAGTACTTGGTATCTCTAAATTAGATGAACTTAATTTAGTGTTTTTCAAGTGTTCTATATATTTACTATATTGTTGCCTACATGTTCTATTAATTACAGAGAGAGGAAAGATGAAGTTTTGTGAGTATCTTGTTCTCCTTTCATTTCTTTTGTGTGTGTGTGAATATGTGACAAATACACTCAGAAGGGAATCACTTTTATTAAAAAGTTATTTCTTTTAAATTTTAATTTATTTTATTTTTTAATTTTAAAATCTTTGTACAGGTGTCTTTCATTTCTACAGTTTTTGTTTTTTATGTATTTTCAATGTCTGTTGTTTTGTGCAGACACTTTAAGGATTGTTACTTGAAAGGGTAAAGTTGGTAAGGTCAAAATGGAATTGCCTTAGCGAAAGTGTAGACATTTGAAAGCAGCCGTTAAAAATATATATGTGGGTACAATTCAGGAATAGGTAGATAAGTGGTCATCATACAGGTAAAGTTTGGACCTCGCTTTGGTCCCCACTTCACCTGGTTTGGGATCAGTTACCCTTATTGATGTTATATGCCCCCTTTTCACTCCCCTGGCAGTGGCCCGCTACTGCCAATCCTTTCTTATAGTATTATGATCAATGTTCAGAGTCTGCGTATAAGTGAGAACATGTGGTACTCAGGTCTTTGTTTCTGTATTATTAGAGTATTATAGACTCTAAATCCATCCAAGTTGCTGTGAAGTCCATAATTTTGTCTTCTTTTATGGTTACATAATATTCCATTTTGCTATGTACCACATTTAAAAAATCCAGTCCACTTTTGATGGCCAGCACCATTGGTTCCATTCTTTTACTATATGAATAATGCTGAAATAAACATGTATGTGCAGATATCTCTTTTTATAGAATGATTTGAGTTCCTCTGTGTGTATTCACAGAAGGGAAAATGCTGGGTAGTATGGAAGGTCAAATTTTAGATTTTAGGAATCACCACACTGTTTTCCACAGATGTTGTACTAGTTTACTAGTTATCAACACCCAGGAATGAAGTTGCTGGAGATTTTTACTAGCCCTTCTTCCTTATAAAATCTTTTAAAACCCTCTCTGCTGAAAGCTTATGCCATACTTGCCTGTGAGCTTTGGCCCCTATCTGTCTTTGGAAGCTGGGTGATAAACATTTTTTTTTCATTTTTGCAATTTTTTGCTTTATTTTCATGGCACCGACTCTTTTGCCTCAGTTTATCCTTACATTAGCCTTCTTGAGGAATTGACCCCATGATCATTACATCAGTTTTCATTGTCAATGATGTATTCTGTTATTCATGTATATCTACATGAAGCCTTTTTCTTTGTTTCTTTCTTACTTTTTGAGACAGGGTTTCACTTTGCTGCACAAGCTGGAGTGCAAGGGTATAATCAAGGTTGGCTGCAACCTCAAATTCCTTGGTTCAAGTGATCCTCCTGCCTCAGCCTCTCAAGTAGTGGAACTATAGACACCCAGCACCTCATCTGGATAATGTTTCTATGTTTTGTCTAGTTGGGGTCTCTGCTGCATAGCTTAGTCTTGAACTGCTCACCTCCAGAAATCCATCTATCTCGGTTTCCCAAAGTTCAGGTATGAGCTACAGGCCCTGGCTATATGTATTTTCACTTCCTCTCCTTCATCTTTTGTGTATTGTTGGTTTTTCCCTTTGTGAAATCCTGAGAATTCTGAAATCTCCACCATCTGGAGTACTCTGTGATTGTAATTCACCAGTTACTGCTCATCTCTGATATAATACAACTGTCTTGATAACATCATCATCTTGGGCTCATGCAGGAAAAATAAGTGAAATAAATACAACTTCCTTCTAAACTTATGTTTTTGTTGTTCATATGTCCTATGTCTCTGGGTGTTCAAGTTTTTTTTTTTTTTTCTCTTTTTATAAAGACTGGGCACACTCTTGGTGCTGAATGCTATCGTGTTTGCTATATCTTTCTACACATCTCTAAATCGGATTCCTACTTAGTTCATGCTGAATAACAGGTGCTTGTTGCGTGTCACTTTAACTTCATCTGGTTCTTCTCATGAGTTTTTGAGATGAGAATCATAATAAATCACAGGAGAGGAAACAGAGGTTTAGTAAATTTAGGTAACTTGGTTAGGTTCACCAACAGTAAATTGTAGGTGTGCATTTCAAAATCATATCTTCTTTTCCCATTCAATAAGACGTATTGATTTCCCACAAATGCCAGGTAGTGTTCTTCTATATGATTTACAGGTGTATTCAGGGAATATGGCAGTGAACAATAAGGAAAATATTCTCATCCTCAAGTAGGGAATAGCGGTGAACAAAAATTAGCAAATATATAAATACAAGCATAAACATATAATTACAAATTAAGTGAATGGGTAAAATAAAAACTATATAGAGTAACTAATACAGATAAATGGAATGCTGGGAAGGGGGATGAAGAGTGTTTGCCAGTGGGAGGAGGTTGAAATTTATAATCATTGTTAAGGTGAAATTTGGGAAGGAACATAAAAAGGTTCTCGAAAACAGCAATGTGCATATCTGGGGGATGAGTATACCAGGTAGAAAGAACTGCAAGATGGGAAGGCCATGAGGCAAGAAAATCCACAGAGTACTCAGGGAACAAAAAGGACATTCATGTGTTGGGGGAAAGATGGCTTACAGTAGAGAGGAGGAAAAAATAAAAGAAATCAAAAACAATTTGAGGGCTGAGATTCCCAGGGCTTTGAAGGCATTCTGAGGTCTTTCCTTATCATAATCCATTGAGAGGTTTGAATGATATGACCTGACTTTATTTTTGACAGAAGCTCTCTGGATGCCATGGTGATTATAGACTGCAGGAGAGTAAGGACAAAATTGGGCAAAGTCATTGATTTAAAGAACTGATTTTCTCCAGCTGTTAGATCGGGGTTGCCAAAGCCAGGCCCACAGATCATTTTGTATGACCTGTGAGCTAAGAATGCTCCTTACATGTTGAAAGCGTATTGAAGATCAAAAGGGAAGAGGAAACACAGAAGAAGGTGGAGGAGGAGAAAAAAGGGATGAGGAGGAAGAAAGGTAGCTACAGAAACTAGATATGGAAAATAAAATAAAAAATCTAAGAAATCTGGTAAGTTATTGCCAAAATCTGAAGTAAAGCATCTGACTGATAATAGATTT
>NW_007137295.1:5231-6355 GCF_000164805.1 Carlito syrichta | reverse complement strand
CTGGAGTGCAGTGGCTGCTCCCAGCCACTGCAGCCTTGACCTGCTGGGCTCCAGTGATCTTTCCGCCTCAGCCTTCCAAGTAGCTGCAACTACAGGTGCACGCCACCATGCCTGGCTAATTTTTTATTTATTGTAGAGATGATATCTTGCCAAATTGCTCAGGTGGGTCTCAAACCCTGCGGGCTCAGGCAATTCACTCACCTCAGCCTCCCAGAGAATGGGATTACAGGCTGAGCCACCGAACCCGGCTCATGTTAACCTTAAAAGTGTACTTGTTAGAGAAGATAGACAAGTGGGACCTTATTAAACTGACAAGCTTCTGCAAAGCCAAAGGAACCATCAAGAGAGCAGGGAGACAGCCTACAGATTTGGAAAAAGTATTTGTCAACTCTAGGTCTGACAAAGGCTTAACATCCTGGATCTACAAGAACTGAAACATACTGAAAAGAAGAAAACAAACAACCCCATTATAAAATGGGCAAAAGATATGAACAGACACTTCACAAAAGAAGACATCTGAGCAGCCAACAAACACATGAAGAAATGCTCAACCTCACTAATCATCAGGGAGATGCAAATCAAAACCACACTGAGATACCAACTAACTCTGGTCAGAATGGCAATTATCAACAACTCAAAAAATAACAGCTGTTGGAGAGGGTGTGGTGAAAAGGGAACGCTTCTACACTGTTGGTGGGAGTGTAAACTAGTGCAACCTCTGTGGAAAGCAGTGTGGCAATTCCTAAAAGCTCTAAAAATCGACCTTCCATATGATCCCGCAATCCCCCTACTGGGAATATATCCTGAAGAACTCAAATCACTCTATAAAAAAGATACCTGCACACGTATATTTATCACAGCATTGTTCACAATAGCAAGAACCTGGAAACAACCATGCTGCCCATCAAAAGAGGACTGGATTAAAAAAATTTGGTACATATACACGATGGAATACTACGCAGCCATAAAAAAGAACAAAATCATGAATTTCGCAGCAACCTGGATGGAACTAGAGTCTATAATACTGAGTGACCTCTCACAGAAACAAAGACCTGAGTATCACATGTTCTCACTCATATAATGAACCGTGCACATCCAATGTAATACTATAAGAAAATGACTGA
>NW_007137295.1:0-2539 GCF_000164805.1 Carlito syrichta | reverse complement strand
TGGAATGCTGGGAAGGGGGGTGAAGAGTGTTTGCCAGTGGGAGGAGGTTGAAATTTATAATCATTGTTAAGGTGAAATTTGGGATGGAACATGAAAAGGTTCTCGAAAACAGCAATGTGCATATCTGGGGAATGAGTATACCAGGTAGAAAGAACTGCAAGATGGAAAGGCCATGAGGCAAGAAAATCCACAGAGTACTCAGGGAACAGAAAGGACATTCTTGTGTTGGGGGAAAGATGGCTTACAGTAGAGAGGAGGAAAAAATAAAAGAAATCAAAAACAACTTGAGGGCTGAGATTCCCAGGGCTTTGAAAGTATTCTGAGGTCTTGGCGTTTCCTTATCATAATCCATTGAGAGGTTTGAATGATATGACCTGACTTTATTTTTTGACAGAAGCTCTCTGGATGCCATGGTGATTAGAGACTGCAGGAGAGTAAGGACAAAATTGGGCAAAGTCATTGATTTAAAGAACTGATTTTCTCCAGCTGTTAGATCGGGGTTGCCAAAGCCAGGCCCACAGATCATTTTGTATGACCTGTGAGCTAAGAATGCTCCTTACATGTTGAAAGCGTATTGAAGATCAAAAGGGAAGAGGAAACACAGAAGAAGGTGGAGGAGGAGAAAAAAGGGATGAGGAGGAAGAAAGGTAGCTACAGAAACTAGAAATGGAAAATAAAATAAAAAATCTAAGAAATCTGGTAAGTTATTGCCAAAATCTGAAGTAAAGCATCTGACTGATAATAGATTTTCAACAAAATTCAAGGGAGGAATACATAGTTGCTGAATATATTGCAGAGTTAAAGATGCTGAGAAACATCTATGGCTTATTTGCCAACTTCACAAAAAGGCTGTTCATACCATTGAGCAATTGAACAATAGTCTGGATTCCAAAACAGTAAAACAAGAGGCCCTGTAAAACGTGAACCATATAATAAAATAGCATATAGCAACAAGAAAATGATAACAGAAAACAACACAAATAATTTTTATAGAACTTGAAATATTTTCATGCAACTTACTGAATTTAATTTTCAAATCAACAGCATGTAATAGATATTATTTCCCCCTTAGAAATGATCATATCCAAAATCCTTAGTGATTGATTGCTCAAGGAATCACAAGTCTGTAATTTATTGTTTTAAAAAGTTTGACAAGTGATTATGTGTTTTCAGAGTTCCTATCAAACATCCTATCCAACATTTGTTCCAGTTTATTTTTTTCTTTTTCTTTTTTTTGCGTTGGAGTCTCACTGGAACTACAGGCGTGCGCTACCACACCGGGCTAATTTTTTGATTTATTGTAGAGATGAGGTCCCTCCAAGTTGCCCAGGCGGGTCTCAAACCTGCGGGCTCAGGCAATCCACTCACTTCAGCCTCCCAAAGTGCGGGATTACAGGGTGAGCCACTGAGCCCAGCTAGCTTATTTTTTTCAATCAAACAAAATCCAGAGTTTATTCCTTACTGAACTCTTCTTAAGGCTTGTCAAAGAACTGTAGACAAATGCTGTCATTTCAAACCATTACTGCTTCTGGTTTAAAAGGATGGAAAAGGCTTCTAGTATTTCTCTTCTTTGTAAAAAGAATTTGGGTCTGTGCAACTCGGTTTTGTGTCTTCACCATTCAGCCTTATTGTGGATGGAAGTCCATATTTTCTCTGACTTTCCATTAAAGAAATATTATGAGCAAAATGCTAAAAACAAGTTGTGTCATATGTTAATTATGACAATATAATTTAAAAATAGATTTTGTTAAAGTGAAAGCATAGAAAAATATTTTTACTGATCTCTGACCCTTGGTCTGATTTTTGGTTTGCATATCATTGAATAGTCAACCTCATCCCAAGAGAGAAAAAAAAAAAGCCAAAGAAATAACCCCCAAAACAAGTTTTAAAATAGAGGAAGTCATGTATAGGATTTTCCAAATCTCTTATGTCATGCTGAAACTTCAAACTCGGAAGAAAATTGCGCATGTTTTCCTGGTCTTGACACCCAAGAGTCCATTTTTTCTCTCTAGGGCATAAGAAAGATTATCCAGAGTTCTATTTAATTGGTAATAATGTGTAGAGAACAGAAGACCTAGCTGGCATTGTCCCAATGACCATATTGTGTTGATTATATTTTCATCCAATACCTTGCTGCACTATTAATTTGCAAACAAGTGATGTATTTGCTTTCTAGACATATTCTAGGAAGGACGAAACCGGCTTCCTATCTATATCAGAAAATCTACCAGTGAATTTCTTCAGGATAGACCAAAATTGATCTAGAGAAAGATCCTATATATTTACATTCTTCAAAGTACACCAAAAAACACACAAACAGCTAGGCTGCAAAGTTGAATGAGGAGAGAAGGGAAATGTGGTGAGATGCTACAGCAACAATCCGGGTTACCTGTCCTTTATTTTCTGAGTGTGGAGCCCAGTGCCAGCCATGGGCAATTCAGTAAAGACTTCGTCCTAGGCAGGAAGGAGCTCATTACTGATATGCCACGGTTCTAATTATGGGAAGGATTGCAGCGGGGGCGGGGGAGGATAACACATG